>NC_143444.1:11397912-11480412 GCF_987193195.1 Phasianus colchicus
GAGTCCAAAGGGGCCAAGTGGCAAACAAAGACACATTTCCATTGAAATGCCACAAAAGAAACCATGCAGAGGACATTATTCTTGACAGGTGACGCTCATTTCCAGTCCCCCCAAAACATGCTGTCAAGACAGTACATTCTGCAATGCATCTACATAAGCTCAGCATCTCTGCGTACACCAAAGATTTGAGGATGTAATTCCCCATTGTCTCCTCAGAACTTCCCATTATCTCAAAGGAACCATTACACTGCAATGGGGAGTTTATAGCCTGACAATCTCCAGATGCTCAATAGCAAACGTGACCACTGGCGTGGCCCTCATCTCACTGCGCAATGCATCACCATGCTCAGCCACACAAAGCCAGCAGGAGGTACTGCCAGCTAAGAACAAACTTTGGCAACACCTTCTCACTGAAATACACATTTCAGATTCTGGTTGTGATGCTTCACCTTGAAGTCAGTCACCAAAGCTGACTTCAAGGCCCTCACTGCAGAAGCCCCAACACACGCAGGATTTCCCAGCCAGCCCCAGAGCTGCTGGTGGGACCTTCCTGCTGCACAGGCACAGGGCTGCGTGTTAGGAGTGAGCAGCCAGCACTGCCCATCTGAAGTTCTGTATCTCAGTAGCGCTCACTGGCAGTTCTGTGAGAGCAGAACAGTGTGCTGCCAGCTGCAGACATTTCAAGCCAAGTGGACAACACAGGCCTTGCCCGCCAGTCCCTTCTTACCCACTCAGAATGTAGGGCAGTCTTGAGTAAATAAATAGCACTGATTGCTCATTTCAAATGTATTGTCTTTTTTTTTCCTTGAAAAATGAGATATTGTCAGCTGCTGCTGAAGTTACATGAGACTAGGATTAAAGAACCGGAACCAACATCTGCAAAACAAGCCCGGTTTCATTGCATTGGTTAACTGAAGTGTACAGCTCACCCAGCTGTGAAATGGGCTGCTCAGCTGGGAAACAACACATCTTCCACTCCTGACATTTTACTAAATACAGATTTCCTTAAATTAGTATTGGTTTTTATGGTCAGAAGTGTTAAACTGCATTGTCCACCAACTCAGTCTTTAAGAACAAAGTAAGTGGCTGTCATGCTGCATTCCTTGTCCATGGTTCCTTCTCAGTCATCATTCAAACCCAACTGAAATGTCTGATTACCACTTTTTTTTTTTTTTTTTTTTTGGGGGGGGGGGAGGTGGCAATTCAAATAATAGGATATGAAGGGCTTAGATTTAGATTCCCAGTTAGTGGGAAGCTCCCAGACCCACAGCCATCAAGAAACAGGTGTGCTGGACGCTTAAAGGCTGCTGCAGAGCTGTGAGGTCAGTGAACGACATCTCTTCTGACATGGTACATGGGACTGAGCTTGGTGAGGCCATGGGCACATAAACACAGAGGTGGTACATTCAGTCATATACAAAGATTTAAACTTCTACTGCACTAAGATTATGGCATTGTTTGGCTGCTGGCTTCCTGGATTGTTTTTCTTGAGTTGAGTGATAAGGTTATTGTATGGAGTATAAAGCAGACCTAGGACAGAAAACAAGCTCCCAGATTGGGCATTATGTTTGTGTACACTTCTGGATCCTGGAAAACACCCACAGAACATTACATGCACTTACAAACAAAATTAAATTTTGATTTAACACAGTTAATCCATCCTAAGGATAATTACTTAAAATTATTTACTGCTGCTGAAAAATAGTTTTTTCATAAACACAAAGGTGGAGCTAGTAATGCACTGTCTTTAAAACTGGCCTACATCTCCCTTGCCCTGAGCTCCTGAGAATCACATTAGTAGTTGCAGTGACTTCAGGTAGCACTCATGTCCCCTGCTCTGCAGCAGCAGCGTTTTTGGCAAGGAGACAACACACTGGAAGCAACATGCTTCAGGCATACGCCTTGTGCCACACAGGGGAAAACATTTGTGGAACTGGCCAAGTCATAAACGGTAACAAACCCTGTTTCCATGTATCTATATATCCTGCTGTGCCAGCTGGATAAGTGCAGCCAAACTCTTTGATGGCAGTATTTCAGTTGGACTGCTCAGAGTCAGGGGAATACATGACTTTACATCCAGTTTTTCTTTTGAACAGTTTGTGTTGGGGTCCCACCAGAATTATCATGTCTGGAAAGGCCAAAAAAGGGAGCAAAGAGCCGAGCGCTGCCTGGGAAGGAAATGGGTAAGGAAGGGAGAGGGGAGCTGGGGCACCTCGGGGCTGGAGAGGTGGGACAAAGCACACGGGACTGGAGGAGGCCGAGCAAAAGGCACAAGGTGGGGAGCAGCACCGGGCTCCTGCGCTGCCGGTTTGCGCTCTGCTCCTCGGAGACAGCGGTCAGAGGGAAGGAGCTGTGTGAAACCAGGGCCGCGGCGCCAGAGCTAAGCAGCCCAGCACAGGAACACGGGAAACCGCAAGCGCGTGGTGACTGGGCCGAAAGCACGAAGAGGGGCGTCACAGAGCTCAAACACCACGTGCAACCTGAGGCCGTGCTGAAACACGGAATGGGAACAATGTGACCGTCCGTCTGTAAATGTTACCCAAACACGGGGGCACAAGGACACACTGCCGCCAGCCCTGCCCGTGCTGTGCCCGACGAGCCCCTCCGCGCGCCCCTCGCAGCTGCCACCCGCCGGGCACAGCCGGGACGCTGGTCCGGCCCCCGCTCCCCTCCCGCCCGCCCTCCCCGGCCCGGAAGCGCACGGCGGCCGTCCCGGAGCGCCCGGCCCGGCCCGGGAGCCGCCACGGGAGCCGCTCGCAGCGCCGCGGCCGCCGCCGCCCGCCCGCCGCCTCCGGGGCGTCCCCCGGCCCCGCAGCTGACGGCGCTGGAGAGGCGCATCGTGGAGCTGCACCGGGAGGCGGCCGCGGTGAGAGCGGGGCGTGCGCCGGGACCCTCCGCCGGGGGCTCCGGGAGGGAGGCGCTGGGGCCGAGGGAGGCCGCGCGGAACGCCGGGCCCGAGCGGAGCGCTGTCCCCGGGAAGGAGCCGCCCCTCCCGGCAGCGCCGCGCAGACGCCGTGGGGGCTCCGTGTCCGCCCCGCGCCGCTCCGGGGCCTCCCGAGTGCGGCCCGTCCGAGTGCGGGAGCGTGCGGCGCGGGGCCCGGGGCTCGGAGCGGGCGTGGCTGCGGATCGAGAAGATCTTAAGCGGCGAAAGATGTTAGACGCTGTCCGATAACTGCGTGAGATGGTTTACAAGTAAAATGCGAGAGGCTGGAATTCGGAAAGGGAAGAGGAAGTAGAGCAGAAAGGGAAAGCGGCCGAAGTGGAAGCGCTCCCTGTATCCAACCCGCGTGCAGTGGTGGGACCTCGGGGATCCGGACGCCCTCCGGGCTGAGCTGTGTGTCTGTCCACAGGCGGGCCGGCAGACCTACGTGGACCCAGCCACGGGCTACCAGGTGCTCACCGAGGCCGCCCACTTGCGGAGAGGTAAATGCTGTGGCTCTGCGTGCAGACATGTGAGTATGAAACTGTGCGCCCCAGCCCTGCCTGGGTGCCATCCCTGTGACTTGTACGTTATTGGTGCTGGGGCAGCAGGAGTTGGCAACACATCTTGTGTGTCCTGCCCTGCCTTGGAGAGGATCTCAGACATGTTAAGTTCAGGGAAGGTTATTGGCAGATTTTCTTAAAATATTGGAGCATTTCCCATTGACATTATCTCTTAGAAATAGCATGAAGTGCCCTGCACAGGAGTTATTTGACTGACTCTTGGTTTATGGAAGTTCTGTACAACAAGTCCATCAGCCAAGGAAAAGAAGCAGTATATCACAAAGCCTGTGTCCAACAAGCATTCCTATTTCGGGGATGTGAGATGGGATTTGTCTCAAAGACGGCTCAGTTTTCCAGAACAGTGTTTCAAACTTTGGAAGCTATGTTTTGTAGCAAGATGGAGAAGTGACATAAGGTGCAGGATTTGGTAGAACAGTAGATGAATGTCATTAAGCAATAGAGGCCATCTGATGAGAACTGTGGGTTTGTGCTCCATACGCCCAAGGAGCACCAGTTCTGTTGCTTCCAGGACAGACAAGGCCAAGGCCACAGTCATCCCCCAGGCAGGCTCTCGTTACAGCTGTGCCTGAACTTTCATGTGAGTACCACTCAGGGTGCAGTATACACGGGGCTGGCCATGGTGCATTTAACCTAAAGATCCCTCTGAAAGCAGTGGAGAAAGGAGGTGAACACGTGTGATACACAGTTCAAATATGCGCAGCTGACTGTGGCTCTGCTTTAGCTTTTCCTTTTTAAAGTTGCTGCCCGAGTGGCAAAGACTTGTTTCTTCAGTGAGATCTCTCTCTTCATGTAGGGAAGCTGTCAGGATGCAGAGCTTTGGGGACAAAGAGTTTCAATTGATCAGGACATGGTTACAGATGTACTGAGAGCCCAGGATCGTGCTTTCTCCCCTCTGCTCCTGGTGCCGTGCTGTGCTCTCAGCTGAGCTATTCTGGGAGCTCTGGTATGCACAGCATTTCTGCAGTTACATACAAAATAAAGAAGTTTAAGAACAAAAGATTGTTCTGGACAGTCAAACTGGAATGAGTTGGAAGGATACATTTAGGAAGTGGTTTCTTGGACGCTAATTAGGACCATTTGCTTGGGGTTGCCATTATTTTCCTTTTAGTCTGGAGGGCACAATAGATCAAATGATTTATATATCATTAACAATTCCTGTTAACCATAAGCCGAGCCGGGCTTTTCCATACTGATTACTAAGTAATGCAATAATGGCTTGTTTTATTTCTTCTGCAGTGTCCATATGAGCAAGTTAACGTAAGAGACCAGTCGAAAAAGAAGCGCTTCAACTCTTTTTTCTATGTGTGACCATGAACACCTCTGCACTCAGTGAGAACGGCTGCAGGACCTGAGCACACCTTATAGCTCCACGTGGCTGCCACCACCAGCACGCTGCCATGCGCCGTGCCTGCAGCCGGCACACGGTGACTGCGCTTTCATTGCAATAAAGCACCAACTGAACGGTGTGTGCGTGTGTTTTGGCACAGCATTATTGATCGCTACAAGTAACGGGTTTATCCACTGTTGGATTGTATCTGGTCATACCCATGAATTTCACTTGGAAAGAAGTCAGGAAAGCAGGTGTATGCGATAATTTACATCCTCCGGGTGTATTTACTGTCACTGTTGCATGCAGCAAAACATGTAAGAAATATTGCTGATTTTGGGTACATTCTGGAGTTTGGATTGTTTTTTGGAGGGGTCAGGGGACAGTGATACTGTACCGTGTGCTGTGCTGCACGAAGGCAGTGCTTTCACGGACAGCTGCAGCCAGGGGCAATTTGCTACTAGGGCTGAGCTCAGCTCACAGCTCCCCCGGGATGCCACATCCCTACCGGGTGCCGAGGAGCAGACCCGGCCGGGCCACACTTCCAGCTGGGTCTGACCCGAGGCAGCTCCGGGTTTCCCCGCACACTCATGCTGGGCTGAGTGCCTGCCCTGAGATGGGGTGGGAGGAGGACTGTCTGGGCAGATTGGCCTGTGTTCTTGAATGATTTACATTCTTCGTATTTGATTGAACGACTATCTGATCAGTGTCCAAGTTTGTTAAAGGCTTTGGAAGACGAAAGTGTTCTGTTTGCAAGCATAATACAAAGTGTAAAGTATGCTACAAAAATCTGCGAGCAGCCGGGAGGTGCCGAGCCCTGCTGTGCGTTGGACGGACCCTGAGCGGGCGCTCCTCCGCCTTTGTTCCGTGCACACGGCAACCCCTCTATTTCCTACTGCAGCCACTGCTATCTGCGCTGTTGCTCTTACTGCCTGGCACAGCATCTCCCCCAGATCAGCTCCCAGACCGGGCGGCACCAGGACGCGTCCCGTCGCGGTGCTGGTGGGCGGCGGCGCCCCAAGAGCCGCGGAGGAGCCCGGCTCCGAGCGGCCCCGGCCCTCTGCCCCGATCTGGCGGCGGCGTCCCGGAGCCGCTGCAGAACGGGACGGGGGGCACGACGGGCTGCGCTACGCGGAGAGGCGTTTTTCATCTGCGTACTTTCAGACGAATAGGGCGGTTTCGTTTGGGCTGGAAACTATTGTCAGTTGCTCGGTGTCCTATTTTGCTCCATCCTCGACTCCGGTTGAACGAAATGTCTCGAAGCCTGTTCCAAAAAGATGCTCGTACAGGCTTCCAGATGTTAAGATTTAGATCATTTGAACGTCAGCGCAGCCTTCTGGTAACAGAACACATCCAAATGGATTTCGTTCGTATATTGACGTCCGTCAGACGGGAAAGAAGCACGTTTTAGAGCTGAAGTCCATCCCGGCCGTGTTAGCAGCGGGGTTGCAGGCCGGGCGGGGCGAGCCCGGAGTCCCGGGGGCACCGGGGGCTGTGCTCGAACGCGGGGCCGGCGCAGCCCGGGCCTGCCCGCAGCAGGCAGCGGGGACAGACCGCGGCCCTCGGCGCCCCCGGCCCGCTTCCCGTCGCCTGCGGAACCCTTCGGTGAGGGGCACAGCGCGGGCAGCAGGTGGCTCTACCAGAACCACTGCGGCAGGGAGAGGGGCGACGCCTCGGGCGCTATAGGGAGCGGGGCCGGGCACCGAGCCGCCACGCAACAGCCGCCCCGCCGCCATCCCGGGCTGCTCTATCCCTAGGGCCGCCCCGGCTTAAACTTCCCGCTGAGGAGCGATTTACCGCCCGCCACCCGAGGGATCAAACCGGCCCAGCCCCGCAGCCGCACAGAGCACCCTAGATCACCTGCGCACAGGGCACGCCCTGCGGGGCTTTCTCCCCTCTCCTTCCGCCGGCAGCGCTGCCCCCCCTCCCCTCCCGACACCCCCGAGCGCTTCTCCGGGCGCGCTGTCGCTCCGTGGGACCCCTCTGCTGCCCGCGGGGCGGAGCGGTCTCCGGGCGCGGCTCCCGGAGGGGCCCCGCTCGCTGCTTCCCGGGAGCAGAGCGCTGCCTCCGCCCGCCGCCCGGTTCCTTTTCATGAGCAGATCGTTAGCATCCTTTGCCGGTTTTCCTTCTTCTTCTTCTTCCTTTTCTTTATTTTTTTTTTCCCCCTTTCTTTTTATATGAATAGATCACCAACCTGGCCACGTCGACCTGGCGGTCACACAGCTCAGGGAAGAGGAGCTGAGACTGTCACAGGAGCTCAGAGAAAGCCCCGGGGAAGGCCGGGCAGATATCAGACCGCGGGGAGAGCGGCTCCGGGTGTCAAACGCGAGCCTCGAGCTTCTATTTTTCTGTTGTTTTGAGTCGGTGGATCAATTGTCATCGGTCCTGTCACCTAAGAAGCAATGATTCCGATTCAACTTGGCATCTGATTTTATTCTAATGGGTTAAATTGGGTTCACTTTTTCAATTATCCCAGGTTTGACTGCGTAGTATTGCATGACAACTCACAGTTTCATCGGGTTTGGCAAAGCGAGCTTGCTCCGCGAGTACGTATATCATATCACATCAGATCAGGCTGAAGTTTGCTGTTTAGTGATTCCATTCTCGAGTCGCTTTTTGTAGAAGTGGGAAGGGTTGCTGCAGTCCGCGGCTGGTTCGGCACGATTCGGGAAAAAAAAAAAATGCGGCGAGATGGCAACAACACGGGGTTCGCCGCTCAGCTGTGAATTAAGCACAGAACGAAGCAAGCGACACGATGGGGAACAGCTCCGCTCGCCGCAATATTTTTAGCAGCCTCTCAGCCCTCGCCTTTTTTTAATTTCCTAATATGCTCTTTGCTTTATTAGTTTTATTTACAACCGGCTCCCATTAACACCTCACCTGATTACTGAGGAGCTGAGACAGCTAAGCAGGAAAACCCAGCAAAGCGGCCAAAGCTGAGAGGTGGGAGCCGGTTTGGTTTTCATTCGTTCTTTTTATTAATATTTGTTTGTTTTGTTTCGAAGTAAATATTTTGAAGCGGGCAGCAAAGAAAAGGCAGGTAAATGCGTGTGCTGCGGGGGTCAGAGGTGAGAAATTCGCGTCAATTCCGTATCAGAAGCGATGTAGCGAGGGGGAGAGAAGCGAGAGGGGGAGAGGGAAACAATCCTTCCACGCAGCAGCTTGTTTATTTTAATTAACGTAGGGATCCTCCGCCAGGAACAAGGACCCACCTCCATCTCCCGGCTGAGCACCGCGCCTCTCCCCACCCAGACCCCAGCCCTCGCCGCTCATAAAGGAGGGCACAGTTTGGGCAGAAGCTCCTAAGGTCGCAAGGTAAGGTCCTGCGTGAGCCCCTATAAGCGGTGCGGCGATTCAGACCTCACGATGCCATTTGCGGGTGTTCCTTTGCCGTCGTGTTGTGGTTTTTTTTCTTTTTTTTTAAACCAACAGCCAGAATGGTGGTTCCCCCAAGTGCTTTCGCAGTCAGCATTCGGTGAGGGTGTTTTAATCCGGACAAACAGCAGCCTGGAAAGTCCAAGCCGTTCTTTTTAATAAATACGGAGCTGTGTTCTTTATTCCTTTTTCTTTCTCATCTTATTTTTTTCCTTCCTACGAAGGGCTTCCCTCACCTGTCTGTGAACGTAGCCGTTAGGAACATCCTTCCCAAAAGCAGCAAAACACGGTACTTTCCGATGGCTAAATCACACCCGGAGTGCGCATTCGATGGGGGTTACCGTCAAACCTCCGAGGAGCTGCCGGCTGTGCTCCGCCGCGGTGAGCAGAGCCGCTGCGCGCACACCGCGATCCGCAGCCCTGCTCGCTGCTGCCTGGCCGCGGGGACGCGTCCCTGGCAGTGCCACGCTAAGCGCATCGCGGTCGTTTATTTCAATATCACCTCCTTCGGCAAATGAACACGCGGCTCAGTGCGCATTTTCAGATTACCGGGCGCTCCGAGTTTTGCTTTTCTCGGCGCGATGCTCTGTGCGGGTAGCGCAGCCCCGCACGTGCCCGAGCAGCGCCGGCCTGGCCAGGAGCAGCGGTGCGGGGTGTCGGGGCGCTGATCCCGAGCGGCTCTGCTCCTGGGGTGCGGGGCCGGAGAGAGGCGGTGACGGGAAAAGGTGTTATGGGCGCCAGAGGGGAATTTGAAACAATACCGAGATGTTATATATATATATATATAAAGCAATCAATTTAAATGCAGAAAGCAACCTTGGCTACATTCGGTATCACCGTCGAGAGAGTCGACTTTACTTCAATTCTCTGTCTGTGTGCTCGACTCCACGGGGCGACGAGGCGGAGAGGCAGTAGCCCCGTGCCCCGCAACGAACTGGCAGAGCACAGAATAGCGATAGATTGTGAACCCAAACCCAGCTCCGAGCGCCTGGCACGGGCAGCAGCATCGCCATTCGCTGTCGCCGTTTGTGCACTCGGATCCTCCGGACGCGATGTGCCGGGCAGAGCCAGCGGGGCTCAGGTGCCCGAGCGGGACCGAGCCCGGTGCCCCCCCGCAGCCGTGCTCCTGGCGTTGGCTCGCAACGGGGGGGATGAATCAAACTCCTTCTGTCCCTTGCTCCCTCCCCGCCGCAGTGCCCTCCCCTCTCCTCTAATTATTGCTGGTCAATTATTAATTTGCATGAAGACGTTGTCCTAAATCCCCCGAACTGAGCGCAGGATCGTTCACGCTGTAATAGGCTTTAGCCTGGAGCCCGTGGCCGAGAAGAATGAGAGCTCTATAGCGGAGCGGTGCCGGCATCGCGTGCCGCAGCCCGCCCGGAGCGCAGGGGGACTGCGGGGGGGGTGGGGGGCTGATGGCAAAGCCAGGCCGGGAAGGGCGGGCCGAGCCGCTGCGGGCTGTCCTGGGCTGCAGAGTCCCGCGGCCGAACCCCCCCATCCCACTGCTCGGGACTTTCGCAAAGGCCGAGCACGTACTTAAGGAAAGGAAAAATCCGGCACTGACTGAAACGCCTCGAACGTTGCCCATTAGATGTCTTCCCAAAGTGCTGCGGCGCCCCGCAACGAGAAACTGCGTTCGGAGGCCAAGTGTTAATGCGAATGGCTTCATAGCGGATGAAGAGCTCGATTTGGGCTTTAGATGCCCCGTTGCGGGCTCTCCTCCCCAGCTCGAAGGGCAGCGGCTCCCACAGAGCCCGGCCGTGGCACCCTCACCACCCGCCCGCAGCGGAGCGGTGCCAGGACAGTGAGCCCGGTGTACCGGGAGCTGCCGCGGGCCTTCGGAAACGGAGAACTCACGTCTGATGCTAGCAACAAACTTTTGATGTCCCCTTAGGTAGGCAACACATTCATCAGTAAGCGCTTCAGAAACCTCCGGCCTCCGTTAGCGGAGCAGCAGATCCCTAACGCTACCTGATGGAGCAGAAGGGAAGGGCCCTCTCATTAATTAAGCGCGCCCGCCTGGAGGAGGTTCCGTCGTTCCTGACTTTGCTTACGAGCCTGCCCAATTATTCCTAACGGATCCGCCGAGCCCGGGCGGAGGTGACAATGTGGCACCGACGGGCTCGGCGCTGGCAAGGAGCGGCTCTCGGCCCTGCACCTGCGGCACATCGGTGCCCAGAGCGCCCGGACCGGCAGGGACACGCAGGGACCGCGCAGGAAGGACGGGGTTCGGGGTGCCCCTGTCCGGCAACCGCGAGCACCGCTTTTGCTGTACGGACCGGGGGAAAGCGCGGAGCCAACGCGAAACCATTCTCTGCTCTGGTGCGGGCAGCGATCCCCACAAAATAGCTGAACGGGAATAAAGGAACATTTCGTTGGGAGGAAAAATAACAAACAAACAAACAAAACAAAACAAAAAACCACTAGCAGCAAACCAACCCAAGCCCTGAACGTTCCACCACAGTGGAAAAATTTCACGCAATGTCTAAAACTAAACTCGTCTCTAGAAGAGATGTTGCGCTCACCGCAGGCGCCCGCCGGGCAGGCGCAGGGCTGCGCGCAGCCGGACGGCCGTGCGCGGGGCGAGAGCTCCTGCCGAGGGCTCCCAGCCCTCTCCCCGGCGCCGGCCGCCCGAACTCCCCTCTCCCTTCTTCCTCCCGGGCCGTCTCGCTCCACGAAGTGGCTGCGCAGCCCGGCCCGGCTGGGCTCGGCCGCAGGGCACGGGGGCACCGTGAGGGAGGGGGCCCGGAACGGCTCCCGGCCCCCGGATCGAATCACCTCCTTTATTTTTTCCTGATGGCTCATTGTGCTAATTGACTTGTTTTCTCCAAGGAAAGCCCATTTCTCCCTCCTCCTTCCCCCTCCACAGTTGGTGTTTTTTGTTTTTTGTTTTTTTTCCTTTCTTTTCCTTCTTCTTCTCTCTCTCTCTTTTTTTTTTTTTTTTTTTTTTTGGTTCCCCTTTTCATCTTTAACCGAGACTGCTCTGCAGGATTCCACGGCTGGTAGGGGTTTCTGCCCGTTTTAAGGGAGATTCCCTCACCCCTTTGAGCTTCGTCGATTTTATAGCTATTACTCTTATTAAAACACACACGCACATACAACGCATTGATTTCCATCCAAAAGGGCTAATTACATTACTTACAGTAAATAGCAGCCCTGCTGTCCGGGGTCTAGTGTGCCAACAGAGAGAAAAAAAAATCCCGGCTTATTTCACTTGATTGACTTCATCTTTGTGTGAAATTGTGTTTTATGAGCTGTATTCTGGCACTCGGAGGAATGTAGCAACACTCAATCTGCAAATAACATTAATTTTAGCTACTTAGGGAGAAAGAGAAGGGAGGAAACCGGCCGCCTGGATCTTGGGTTACATGGAAGAGGTGACTCGAGGAGCCCCCGAGGATGGCTCTGGGATGCTTTGCAGAGGAAGTGGGGGCTGGGGCACTCCTTGCAGCGGCCGCGCTGGGGCTCGGCGTGGAGCGTCCCCCAGGGAGTGGGGAGCGCGGAGCTGCCGCCAGGAAGATCCTTCGGTAGGGATCGAGGTGTCAGGAAACAGCCGGCAGCTGTTCCAGGGTAAGGCAAGGAAGAGCAGTGTGAAAAGTAAGTAGGAAAAAGGGGAGTGGAGGGGAGGGAGAGCAGGAGAGAGATTAGCCAGGAAGGAATGCGCCGCCCGGACCCCTGAGCGCAATGACCGCTGGCAGCCGGAGTGGCGAGGGACGGGGGGAGGCGAAGTCCCGTTTCGGCTGAGGGCGGGGGGCTCGCGGGGCCCGCGCTGCCGGCGGTGGCGGGGCGGGCTGTGCCCGAGGACCGTTCGGGACCCGAGCGGAGTCCCCGGCTGCCGCCGCCCCCGGAGCCCCGATCCCGGGCGCGGAGTCTCCGCTGTACGGAGCGGCCCCGGGGAGCCCGGCCCCGCCGCCGCCTCGCGGGACTCGGCGTTTGGGGGGAGGTAATAAAGCCCACCCCACCCACAGACCCGGCTGCGATGTTTGTCGCTGCTTGCCCATCACTAGGGGTTGAGAGGAGTATGACAGGTCTTTGTTGTCTGAATAAAAATCAGTGGCGGCTCAAGGGAGAGAACTCCTCCTACTAAATTATCAAAAATGGGCTGGCTTTAGTCTCTTAACAAATTGGACAGAGCTCCGGAAGGCAGCAGTCCCAAATCCAACCTACAGGCACTGGGAACTTTAAAGCAACCAGGGACTGCTTGAAAATAGCACTTCTTTTTGCTTTCTTTGTATTCAAAACTATATTCTCTCCCGACCGGTTCTGCCGCCCCAGGTCCGAGTCTCTCCGGTCAGGAGCCCCGGCTCTCCAGAACAGTAACAGATCCTTTAGCTCGCTTTTCTTCTTTGATTTTTCAAACTAATTATTATTACATTTTCTTCCCCTTGTTTGTTTTCCGCACACCTTCAGGAAGCCCTCGGTGCTTGAGCAAAGAGAAGCTCCTATTGCAACCTCCTTCCCTGTGCTGTGCGCCTCGGTGTAAACATTTTGGATGATCTAAAGACTCTGGGGTCTGTATATGGAAATAGTGGGGTGCAGAGCAGAAGAAAATACTTGTCCTTTCCGTCCCCCAGCCATGCTTTTCCACGGGATCTCCGGAGGCCACATCCAAGGAATCATGGAGGAGATGGAGAGGCGATCCAAGACCGAGTCCCGCCTGGCCAAAGGGGGACAGATGAACGGCCGAGAAACGGTAAGAAAGCAGCCGGACCTCCTGGAGCGGGATCCCTGCGAGCGTGGGCCCGCACGGGGCAGTCCGGCCTCGGGGAAGGGAGAAGCTGCCTGCCCCCGTCCTGCCCTGCCCCTGTCCCGCTTGTACAGCCCGGCCACTGTTGCTGTAGCGCAAGGCGCTGCGTCTGCCGGGCTCCGTTAGTCGTTTGTTTCACAACTGCTGCCGCGTGTGCTTCCTGGAGTAAGGGGGCAATGCGTGAAATCGCAACGGGGACGTTTGTAAAGCCGCTGCAGCAGCAGCCCGGTCCGGCCGCCGTGCCGGTGGGAGAGGGGCTGAGGGGCTGCGGGGCTGCTCGCACTCTGTGCTCCCCGGCACCCTCGGACGGACCCGCAACCCGCGTCCGCTCGTTGCTCGTAACCATTTTTGGTCTCGAGTGCGGGATCGGTACGGAGGCACCGCTCTTTCCGAACGCAGCGCCGGCCGGTTATTCTGTTTAGTGGCATCTCCCCTTTCTAGTGGCGGCTCCGAGGTTTTCATTAATGTCACGGCCGATGGAGAACGGGATCCCTTTCTTCCCAACTTTGTGGGGCTTCCGCCCGCCGCGCACGAGGAACAGCGCACAGAGTAGCGGCCTGCAGCCCGCCTTGCCGCTTCAGCCGCGGGGTCTTCTCCTCTCTTAAATAGCTCCCGCTTTGTTCTGCGAGAATTTGCAATGTAAATCCCACTCGCTTTTTCAATTGCTGTAAAAAGGGGGCGAGGAAAACGACTTCAGATTTAAAAAATGAACGCGGAGTCGCAACTTTAAAACGGTTGCGACTTTAGAACAAGAAGTTCGGGGCGGTTTTTTCCCGTCCGTTTCTCAGCAGGCGCCTCTCGGAGCCTCCCGGCCGAGCTTTTGTTGCCGCCGTTCCTCCACCCGCCTTTGTCCCGAGCGGCGCTCCCGGAGCTGCCGGGAACCCGCACCGCTTCGGGCCGAGAGACGCGCGGTGGGGCTGACCTCGGGCCGCGTCCTTTCCCGGCAGGGCGCTGAGCGTCCTTCACCACTGCCCCTCGCATCGCCACCTGTCATCTTTCTTTGATTTCTGCTCTAAAGTGCCTGGTTTTGCCTAGCACGGGGTTAGGCTGTTCTAGGCATGGGGAAAATTTACCAGAAAATTGACGCAAGCGCGCACCCTCTGCCATAAACTCCTAGTGTGGCAAAACGGTGCTTCCCTACTTGAAAACGCTATTCTTCGGGAGCATTCTAATATCAAAATGTGAAAGTGATGGGGAAACTACTGACTTAAACTTCAGAAACCCTAAGAATCTGCTTTCCTCCTCTTGCTGCGGCCTAATCAGCAGCTTTCACGCACTGCAAAGACACGAGCTGGTTAGGAGCGGTGTGACGAGACAAACGCGAAAGCTGAACCCCGGTGAGCTGAACTTGGCGGCCCGGGCCCGGGAGGGTCCCTTTGTGCAGCCCCAAGGCCGCCCCGCTCCGTGTCTGATCCCTGCGCTGTTGTTTTGCAGAACATGCCCCCCATGAGTCCCGAGAAGCCTGCTTTGTGCGCCGGGTGTGGAGGGAAGATCTCAGACAGATATTACCTGCTGGCTGTTGACAAACAATGGCACCTCAGGTGTCTTAAGTGCTGTGAATGTAAACTGGCTTTGGAGTCAGAACTCACCTGCTTTGCCAAGGACGGCAGTATTTACTGCAAGGAGGATTATTACAGGTACAGCTATCAGTTCTCACGGGTCCAAAATCACGTCCCCTCCCCAGGCATTACGAACCGAACCGCTCTTTTCTTCCGCACGGGAAGCTCGCGAAGTAGCTTTTTGCGGCCAGCTATCCCCTCACGCGTCCCCTCGGAAAAGTCTCGCACGTTTACCCACCGGGCGGGCGGCCGAGCACGTGGCGGCCCGGGAAAGGACGAAAGAGGCGAGCCTCGGGCTCCCGCCGCTCCGGGTAAGCGCAGAAACGCAGCCTGCGGCCCGGCGGAAACTTTCCCTCCGACCGCCGCGCTCCGCTTCCCCGGCCGAAGGAGCGGCGGACAGCGGCGAGGCCCGCACCGTGCAGGGCCGTGCCCCTCGCCCAGCCCCGAGGCGACGGCGGCTGGGACAGAGCGGGGGCCGTTCGCTCGAACGTTTCGGCTCCCCCAGGGCTCGGATCCCCGCCTCCTCTCCTCCGTGGCCTTTCTGGTCTCTAAACGAACCGAAAGGAGGGGGCCGCCTCGTTTTCTCCCCGCTGGCGGCGGGGAGATTTTGCTCGCCGCACAACCTAAGCGAATAGGTCAACTGGGCGGAAAACTCGAGGCGTTTGCCCGACGGCCGCGGTGCCGGGTGCCTGCGGGAGCCGTCCCGGGGCGGGGAGGGACGTGCGCGGCCCCGGGCTCCTCGCCGACCTCCCGCGGCAGGAGCGAGGCGGACAGCGCCGGGGTCTTCCTTGACCTTTCTAGTTGATGCCCACCGTTCGTTTCCCTCAGAAGGTTCTCCGTGCAGAGATGTGCCCGCTGCCACCTTGGGATCTCAGCCTCCGAAATGGTCATGAGAGCCAGGGAGTCGGTTTATCACTTGAGCTGCTTCACCTGCACCACCTGCAACAAGACTCTGACCACGGGCGATCACTTTGGCATGAAGGACAACCTGGTTTACTGCAGGGCCCACTTCGAGTCTCTTTTGCAAGGAGAATACCCCCCTCAGCTGAGCTACACCGAGTTGGCAGCCAAGAGCGGAGGGCTGGCCCTGCCCTACTTCAACGGCACGGGCACCGTGCAGAAGGGGAGGCCCAGGAAACGAAAGAGCCCTGCCCTGGGAGTGGACATCGTCAACTACAACTCAGGTGGGCAGCGCACCCGGCCTCCCCCCCCACCCCTCCTCGGCACGGAGCGCTCTCGGGCTTCCCCTGGGCCGGGTGGTGCGTGGGGAGCTCAGCCGGGCCCCGGCTCGCGTAGCCACTGGCAAATCAAACCAACAGCTCTCTGAGGGTTGGAGCTTTTGCAGGAAAGCTAACAGCAGCCCTCCTCAAAGGCTGTCTGTGCCCATTAATGTCAAACACCCAAACTTAGCCACTTCCCAGGGTAAAGACAAAAGCAACAGAAAAAGCAGAGAAACACCACCACACCGCTCTTTCTCTATAGAAACCTCGGAGATACGGTTGCCATTATTTGTGTTTCATTAACAAAAACACTTCATCATTTAGATTTCAAAGTATAAGAGTCCAAAAGGATCAGCAAAAAAATAATTTTAGAGCAAGAAAAGGCTAGTACGTGGCCAGCACGATGTGCAGGCAGTCAGAGCAGGTCTCCGATTCACAGCACTGAACTCTCCAGGCTAAACAATCCCAGTTTACTGGCACATAAACAATCAAACTGCACAAGAGGCCAACGAATAAATGTTGTTCCCCATAACTAAGCCTTAACAAATGTAATTAACAGGAACGGTTTCTGCTCTCTTAACGGTAGGAAAGAAACAAGTGTCGGACTCTATTAAAATTTCCTCCCTTTCCGCCACTTCAGTACCCACGCCGTGCCCGAGCACCCCGTGCTAGCGGCTGGAGGGAAGGAAGCTTTACGCGCTATCAGGCGCTTTAAGAGGAGTTTCGTTAGACGGAAGCCGAAAGTAGCGAGGACAAATCCGAACAGAAAGCCCCCGCCTCTCCAAAATCTTGGGGAGGAAGCGCAGCCTTCGGAAGGGGCAGCGGGCAGGGAGCGGGCAGAGGCTGCCCCAGGCGATGCAGCCAGGGGAGCTCCGCGCCGGCCTCAGCCCCCTCCTTCCGCCCCAGTTCGGGCCGCTGCTCGGAGATCCGTGAGCAGCCCCCGGCCCCCCCGCGCAGCCTGCAGCCCTCCCCGGCACGTCCTCTGGGGCTGCTGTGAAACGGGCCGCGGCTGGGAACGGGGTGGCTGTGCGAGGCTATTTCATCTCCTCTGATGCGTAGACCTTGGAGCTGGGGTAATCACTGCGCTAATTGTTCCTTGTTAATTGAAGATGACATTGGAATCCCTGGCTGCGGAGCGGTTTCCAATCAGTCCTGAAAGCTGCTAAAGAAAAGCGAACCTGTGGTACAGCCCTGGTTCATTCAGTGCCGGCCCCTGGCGGGGGGGGTCCCCATCTGCCCGCTCTCTCGAATTCTCACTTGGCCACTCGAATTCCCCAGGTTCCCGAACAGAAATATTTCTAAGGACAAGTTATCATTAGAATTAGGATCAGAAATGTGTGTATGACAAGACACCCCTTACATACTTGACAGAGACATTACTTGTGAATGCGGTCACAGTTTTTGGGTGCGAGTCCTGAGAGTCTCCTTCATTACAACCACAGGGGTTGGAAGATTCACTGACTGCAAAGTGAGATTAAAACCCACTGCCCGCTATGAAAATATAGCCCATTTCATCGAGGTATCACCTAATTTAGAACAAATAAACAAAGAAGACCGCTCTAATTTGATGTCTTACACTTAATGTAGATGGCTGAGGAATTTGATCTGGTCGGGCTGTATTTTTTGCTTTAAGCCATTATCTAGCAGTGTCCAGTGCTGACACATGGTCTCAAGAAAATACAGCTGCAGCCAAAGCATGCATCCACTGCAAACGAGTTCAGCCCATTGACCTGCTGTGCTGCAGATCCGAGGGGAGGAAAACAAGCCTCCGACAGTTATGAAATGAGTTGCAATGGATGGAACTATTTCTTGAAAGAGAAGAAAGATAAAGTTTCTCAGTAATTGGCAGCCACTTCCTACATGCATTTCCCATCCCTTGCCCTGCACTCTGGCAGCCGCCTGTCTCCCAGGGGTACCAGCCTGCCACACGCCCGCACAGCCCCGCACCGCCTCACACCCTGCAGCCCCCAGCACGTGTCTGTCCTGGACCATGTGCTCCACGCCGGCAGACTCTGCTCATGCCGAGTGTGCTCCTACAGCTCCCTGCTTCCTCGGAACAGAGCACTTCCCTCCCTTGGTAAAGCGAGGCAGAACGGCCTGATGAAGCTGGCTGTATTGGTATGGCAGGTTGTTACAGAAACAAATCAGACTTTTAAAGCCAACTGGTGCAGCTGACCCTGATTAGGCCAACAGCCCTACTGAGCTGTGTGCAAAAATTTGCGCATTTGAAAACAGACCCCAGTATCAGGCTTAGACCTGTGCATGCATTTTGTTGTGGAAGAGCCAAGCATGGGGCCAGGGTGGGAAATGGGCTTCTGCTGCCGCAACTACAACAGCTTTTCTATTTTGCATGTTGTTTAGCAGTTTGATTTCTGCTTCTCAGCTGTAAAGTGGAAACAACAATAAATAACTCAAAATGTTGTGAGCTAAAGCCATTCGCGCTTGTGAACTGTCTGCAATTAATGTGAAAAAATGGAAGAAACTATTCAAAACTACTTAAAACGTTCAAAGCTTTCTCTATATTACCTCTTATATCATAGAACTGATATATATTTTGAGGCAACTGTGTTGACTTACAGCTCACAGGATATAGAAATGAGAGGGTGAAGATTTACCTAGGAAAATATTTTACACAGCTGTTGCTCAAAGAGCTGCTACTTCACTTCATAATAAATACGTGTGTGTGAAAAACTAAGAAGAGTTGACTTGAAAAATTCTTGGCAGTAGAAAGCAAAGAGTTCTAGCTCTTTCCAAAGCAAAATTAAATTAGCAACTCCCTGGTCCCATTGCAATGAAATAAGCAACAATATCTTGCCCAATTTTCTGCTTTCTCCTGGTTCTCCAGGTAATGGTATTAAGTTCTGTTGGATGATGTGGCAAAGCCACACAATGCTGTTTCACCCGTGTAAAACAGAGATGGATCTGATCACCGTATGAACAGGAGTTGTCTGAGAATGCTCTGAGCCCCATTCTTTCTTTCTCTTGAAAATAAAAGTCCCAACAAAGTAGATCACAGATGCAAAGTAAAAAAAAAAAAAAAAAGCAGCAAGCAGGACAAAGGAGTGTGAGGAAGTTTGCTTTGCTTTGCTGCTGTACCTCTGAATGATCCAAGAAAAGGAAACACACAAACAGCTTACAAATGTCTGATGCAAAACTGGAGGTCTGAATCTGGTGATCTGCTTTATGGCAGCTGATGAGTTACTGCCCACACAATTTGACTGAAGACAGTGTGACTGCTTGTGAAAACAAGCAGTAAATATAATCCCAATCTAGCCTGAAATTGTTTTTAAGGTAAATTTCAACTCCTGGTGCTTTCTGAAGTGTCACTTTGCTTTGTTTGAAAGAGCAGATAGACTTCTCACCAAGAGTAGAAGCAAATCTAACTATAATTAAATATTCACCTGATTCTCTGTCAAAGTGTTGTCTTAACAGTGTCTGTTCATGTTGACTTGTCTTATAATTCAAAAGAGAAAACACCTTCAAGAAGCTTTCTATTTTCTCTTGGTTTCAAGTTGTTTTGCCTGTTTTTAGCTCTGTCAACATCAGTCTCTTTCTATTGTCTTCTCCCTCTTTCTCTCCTCTCTTTTTTTTGAGAAACTGGGATTAGCTTGGCCTAGTAAATAATCCACTATCTGAAATTCAAGAGCTGTTCAAAAATTCAAATCATCAACTAATGAATCTTGGTCTAGTTTACACACATTCTGACTTCTTTTCAATTAGCTGTTCAGTCATTAGTACTCCTTGCTACAATTAGGTGTTCAATGCTTCTCCTGTTTAAGTGAGCTATCATTACGAAATGGTATCCTGAAAGTAATCCAATGGTTTTTAAGCCAAAGAGAAAAATACAGGTTTTTTTTTTCTTCTTCTTCTTCTTCTATTTTTTTCCATTATTGTCATGTCTTTCCCCAGTGCTAAGTGGTGATGCCACAAGTCCATGAATAACTGCCACTCGAGGGTACAAATCACACCCATGGAAGTGTAATCTGGAACAAAATAATCTTTCGCAGATGCTTTGGAAATCTGGAATGAGTGAAATCAGGGAAAGTCTTTTAAATTTTGGAGCCACTATTTACTTGATTGCTTGCAGAAATCTCATTAATCAGTACCAGCTAAGAGCTGCTGCTGGTTG
Organism: Phasianus colchicus; assembly: GCF_987193195.1. Taxonomy (NCBI): domain Eukaryota; kingdom Metazoa; phylum Chordata; class Aves; order Galliformes; family Phasianidae; genus Phasianus; species Phasianus colchicus. Next base: position 11,417,774 of record NC_143444.1, read on the forward strand.
GGACTGAGACGGAGGGTCTGAATCAAGCCTTGACCAGCTACTTTCCAGAGATGCTTTACAGAGGAAAAGTTTCCAAGAAGTTCACTTAAAATCTCAGGCAGAGTTCAAAAGCATTTATTTTATCAGCAAAGAAGTCCAGATTTTCTGCTTTCCTGATCAACTGTCATAACAAACTTTCCTGCTGTACATCTTTTTTAAAGGTACTTGTGATTTGGAGGAAGGCTTAGGAACATTCAGAATGCTGGCTTGACCTTTATTCTTCTCTCAAGCTAAGAGTGTTTCAATGAGTGAGATTTCAAAATCTGAATGAGATTTCAGATGACTCTTTGGATGCCCAAAGCAAAACCATCACCACAGGAAAAAGACTTGTTTGAAAATAAATGCCGAAGAAGAGATAACTTTCTATGCCTGCCCTTAGTAGGTAAAGGCCTAGGGGACATAGCATGTTTTAAGTATAAGAAAAGGTCATCTTCTAGTTCTTTTTTGTCTCATCTAATTATCACATCTATACTTAGTCTTGCACCATGTTAGTGCTTCTTTCCTTTCTTGCTCTCTAGCTTGCTTCCTTCCCTCCAAATAGTACATTAGCCATGATTATTGCCTTGATTCCTTTATCATACATGAGGCACAGCCACTAACTCACTGCTTGGTTTATCAAACAGGTTGTAATGAGAACGAGGCAGATCACATGGACAGAGACCAGCAGCCTTATCCCCCATCCCAGAAGACAAAGCGCATGCGCACCTCCTTCAAACACCACCAGCTTCGTACTATGAAGTCCTACTTTGCTATCAATCACAACCCAGATGCCAAGGACCTCAAGCAGCTTGCCCAGAAAACAGGCCTGACCAAGAGAGTTCTGCAGGTAAGAAGCCACCATCACAGGCTTGACAGAATTTTCCCCTACTGCTGCCAGTCAATAGCATTTCCCATATGTGTAACGAGAGCAATATATAAATACTTTTGCTAGCTGTGTCCCTAGTGGGTGTGCAGAGGGGTGTGGTATTACATGACAGGAGTGCCAAATGTATACCTGAAAGCAGCCAAATACTGAAATGCAATTTATAAGTAGTTGCATCCTCAAGATGAGGAAACTGTCTCCAGAGTCTGGACCCGGGGGATATCCTGGGACCTGTAGTCTCTATGTGCTGACCTTATTAAGGACAGAGCTAGCAAATCTATTCATTTTACATATACTGGGTGAAGCCCTTGGGCTCCTGTGAGGCAGTTAACATGGCCCCTCAGTGAGCAGATCCTCAATATACAGGAGGTAAACTTTGACCAGTACAATCTTCCAGGAACAGTCTGTTCCCTTTTATTACAGAGGGCCTCCATAGAAAAGTTACTTCCCTGTGAAAGAGCTCAGCAAATGACATTAACAAAATCTGCATAATGGTGTGTGCTAGCTCAGAGAAGTTAAAGTGAGGTATGTGTTGTAAGCTGTGTGCAGAGAAGGGCAGTGATCTAAGGACAAAAAGAATCTATTAGCAGTGATTGCCTGTCTGTATTACAAATCACCTAAAACACTTTCAGTGAACCCTGCAGAAAAGAAGGACTAGGTAACCGACATCAACAAGCTGCATGACAGGGACAGTGTAATTTCCCCTCCTTCCTTGTCAGTCTTTTAAAATGATTAAGATTAAGCCTTAGCCAAAATCTGCTCATTCACCCTTTGCCAAAATCTGCTCATTCACCCTTTGCCTTCATCTTTGAGTCTCGACCCTAAAACTCCCCAGGTGAAGCGAACACCGGTGGCCATGCAAAACATTGCCTCTGTTGGGCAAGTGAGTGAGCAGATTTCCCAAGGCTTGGCACTGGGCCCTGAGCCTTGTGCAGGGCCTGCCTGTGAGCCGGTACCACCAGTAGCAAGCCAGGCTGTAGAGTGATGTGGGCAACTTGCCACGCAAATCAAACATCAAAAAGATGACGTAAAAGCAAGAACAAAGACATACAAACAATCAAACAAACATACAAGCATCGGTAAAGAAATCAATTGGGATTGGTTTGCAGGTTTGGTTTCAAAACGCAAGAGCCAAATTCAGAAGGAACCTTTTGCGGCAGGAGAATGGGGGTGTCGATAAAGCGGACGGCACCTCACTTCCGGCACCGCCCTCCGCAGACAGCGGCGCTCTCACTCCACCCGGCACTGCGACCACTTTAACAGACCTGACCAATCCCACTATCACTGTAGTGACATCAGTGACCTCTAACTTGGACAGCCACGAACCCGGGAGCCCCTCACAAACTACCTTAACGAACCTTTTCTAACATTGCCGTTTTTTTTTTTTTTTTTTTACTCTTACTCTTCTTCTTTATTATTATTATTATTATTATTATTATTTTGATTATTTTCAAGGCTTTTTTTTTTTTTTTTTTTTTAAACAAAATAACAAACCCACAAAATATTTGGGAAAATAAACAGCTTGATGTGTAGCATCTGCAGCCACTTGGCAAATGAGTTTGAAGTAATATGTTGCTATAATAAACGAACATTTATTGTTGATAAATTGTACTCAAATTTTTTTAATTCATCAGACAACCGAAGAGAAGTTCTGAATCATTCTAATAAGTGCCTCTTAAAATTGTATGTTACTTATTTCCACAATCTTGAAAAAAGCATGAATACCACTACTACTACAAAACCCAAAAGTTTCTTTTCCCTCCCTGATAACCAGATAAAAGTCAGTGTAATTATAGACAAAAGAATGCTGCTTTCACGATTGTATGTTCACTTCCAGAACCCGAGATTTCCTTTTATTTTTATAATGCATCTAAAAGTTTTGTACGATTTATTTTTTAAATGTAGACAAATAAATACAACATGGATTAAATTGATGACGTAGTCAGACTGCAAGTCCCAGTGCTTCTTTCTAATGCGTTAGTGCCAAGCCGACCCCCCGGGCACGCTAGGAGCCCCACGGGGCCGAGCGCTGCCCTGCAGCCCTGCACCCAGCCCACACTGAAGGCTGCACCTGGTGGGGGCCTGGAATGGGGCCCATCCAGCACAGCCGAGGCTGTGGGTCTCCGTGCTCACCTCTGTGAGTTACGGAGGGCAAAGGTGGGAAACGCCCTCTGGAATGAGCTCGCTGCTGTAAGGGTATTGTTAGAGCGGAGCAACAGCTCGAGGTGGGAGTCCCTCTGATCTGACATATTGCACAGGGAGGGGTTTTCATTCTGCTCTGCAGTCAGATGGCACAGATTCAGAATTAAATTTTAAAAAAAAGGGGACAGTTTTGCTACTCAGCCTCTGTGCCGTACTACTAAAGCAAACGGGGTCGTCCGGCTACTTTAGCGAGCACCAAAACGATTGCCAACGATGCACAAGCACGTGTACTGTTAAAGGAGCTTTTGTTAAATCACAGTTTTTCAGGGAAATGGAAATAAGCAAAATATAATTTATTAAGATGTTTAAGGAACATGATTTTAGTACGATTTATTCATTACTATTTTGAATTTACTGTAGCTGTTTCCTGAGATTGTATCAGACTCTTTGTTTAACACACAAACTTAAAATCTTTAGTTCCTTGCTATCTTTAACATACGCTTCACCTTTTTTTAACTTTGTATAAAAGGCAAAAATGTTAGCAAAAATTCTTACAAAATTGGGAATTGGCAGTGGATAATTTTGAAGCAGATAAACTCAGAAGCCTTGTGGATGCTGATCTCAATACATTTCTTAGTTTACAATAGCAAACTTTCTTTTTTTTAATTTTATTTAAGCTAAAAGTCTGAATGGTCTGGGCAGTGGTGAATGTTCATTTGTATCCTTTTATTGTAGTTGAACACCAATTAGATTGTGGAGAGTCTCAGAAACAAAACCGGAAAAAAACAGTCAAGATCTATGTCTTGCTTTTAGTGGATTGTTAAGAATAACTTTGCACATATACCCCACTTTTTAGACACCATCAAATCTCTTTTTTGGTGGTCAAAGTGGCTATTTAATATATTTTAAAGGTGTCCTTTTGGCTGTATAAATGTGTGGTTACATATTGACAGTTCACTGCCCACATTAAAGTGCATTATTGTAATTTTTGCTCAGGGTTTTTAGAAAATTAGCACAGAAAAGTAGCTTATTTTTAAAAAAAAAAGATGATGGAAGAGATGTTAACACTGTAATAGAAGAAAGGTGTGTTTGCCATTATATATTTAGCAAGTATGGTTATCATCTTCTACGGATATTAAATCTTGACTTTTCCTATTTCTATTATCTTATGGGCATTTACCACTAACCAGACCAAACAACCTTGGTAAGGCTGAGATCTTTATTAATACACTTTTACAGGTAAAAATATTGATACTTATAAATTTTGTTCTTTGACAGAACAATATATGGTACTAGAGATCTACTTTATTAAGTAGACTAATTAAAACTCAGTTCTACTATGTGCCTTATGATATACCTTGGGAGTAAGTTTGTGAAAAATCAGGATATATGTGTTGTTTGTTAAATTAACTGTTTTAAGCCCTTTTGACACCTCACTAGTTTTGTACTGTTTTACCTCTTATTTCTGAAACTCTTTTTATGGTGTATCCTGTTAGAGGGGACAAACATGTCATAGAAAGCAGTTGTGCACTCTTTCAGATATAGTTGATAAATCCAATAATCTTATATATTGAGCTTCGTGTTTATAGTACAGTAAGTGGTCTAGCAAAATTGTCCATGTTTCTTTGTTTATTGATAAATGCATTGTATAGAAACTATTTCCCCTAAATATTTATGGACCAAACAATTGTGATATATCCTATTAAATTTGTGTGAATAAACCATTTTGAATCTAAGGAGTATTATTTCCCATCAGTTTTTATTATTATTATTTTTTAATTTAAAGCCTACATGTTCCGGAGTGTCTCTTTGCTTTTACGGTACCTGCGAACAATTGGTATTAAACATGCAAACACGGCCTTTTAAATATTCTAAAATACAGTTGCTTCTTAGGTTTTCGATTTCTTCCTATTCAATGTATGTGCTACTGCTGGTGCGATTTAGATGTTAGCCTCTTAACCCCCTTTTTTGAACATGCCAAGTAATGCCCCACTGATTTGATATGGAAACCCCATCATAGGCTTCTAAAAAAGTCAGAAAGCTAGCAGCTAAAGTAATTGCATGACGAATATAACCTAAATAATATGATGAAATGAAGCAAGATTTAATGCTAGGTGTATTGAACACAAACTAGAATTGCAGACCCCGAAAAGCCAGGTTGCTCTGTAGTTTAATAAATTGTCACTATGATTTCTTTCAGGGAGAACAAATCATGGGGCATTACAGCCAAACATCCCGACGTTTGAAAATTCCCTAAAGTATTAAAAGAAGGGGAAAAGTTTGATCGGAAATCCACTGCAGTGAAGACAAAGACAATATTAGGTTATGATAATCATACATTTAAAAATCTATCGAGCCAAAAAATAAAAATAAAAGACTTGATGTCATTTCCTGAATGTTAACAAAACATATGTTATTTTATGGTGTCTAATTAACAGAACTGGAGGCTTCAACAAATTGTGTGGTATTAAAAACAAATTTAGAGAAACTATGTATAAAACCAGAGCAACCTGGCAGCAATCTACCCAGCCCATATTCGAAGAAAACTTTTCTTTAAAAATATCACATTTGTCAAGCACAAGTACTTGTAAAATAAAATCTGAGTGCATTCATTCCACTTGCTTGCTAATGTGTACTAGTCATACCTGTTAAATGGATTTTTGTAAATTCAAAGAGAACTTTTCACTCATTCCAAATCATAGGAATCAAAACCCAGTAACTTTAGTATTATTGTTTCTGAATCCTTTTTTTTTTTTTTTATGAGACAAATCTGCATGCACTTTTCCATCTGTCACATATAGTGTACATTTCTGTATGATGAATTTCTCTTTGATGTTTCTTGTATAATAGCTTTCATTAATAAACATTTTATTTGATGCAAACATAGTTAACTTTATGTAAACACTTAGCTAATTGTTCCAGCTAATTTAAACTCTTCTTTTGCAAAGAAGCAGTACAGCGCAGTTCCAACATGTTATATATATAAAATCAAAAAGAATGAGGTAGCAATACTGTTACACAGCAAAAAGTATTTCCTTTGGTGTTTACCTTATATTTTTTTAATCTGCTGTATGAAACTGACATGTTTTTTTAAAAAATCCCATCGGCATCAGCAGTAAAACAGCCCCGAATTCTTCTTCAATATACGAAAACATAAGCAGTATGTAAAACTCTCAATGACTTTTAGAATACGTGGATATAATTTGTGGATCCCTGAGCTGTTTACAAGGTCACTATGCAATGAGCAAGTACATTACAAATAGTTGCTCCTGAGATTCCCAGTCTAAAACGCAGATGATTTTTACGAGCCGACAAGCAAGTGTGACAATAACCAATTATTAGTAATGAGGTTTTGTAAGCGTTAAGCAACTATTTGCAGAAAGATTTTTTAAAAATATATTCCTATTTAGCTGTATAGCCAAAGCGTATGTTAAACAAATTAACATATAAAAACTTGCCAGAAAATCTTTCATTAAGATGACATTTTTATTATATACTAATGAACCCTATGTAAACAATGTAACTTTTATGAATGATGGACATTAAATATTTCACTTACGTGTATCCTCAGCATTTTGCATGTTTTCTTAAACTCTTCCAGTTTCTGAATTCTAAAAAGAAAACCATACAATTTTTAACAACATAAGACAAAGTTACATACAGATTACTGCAGCGATCTCTGGAAACTGGTAACCAAGAGTGTTCTAACGGCAATAAAAAGGTATCATTTATTGGTGGCAATTATGGGAAGCATTGTTTAAACAACAGTTTTATAGTCTGTTGTAAAGTTCTGTTTAAAAAGGTTAGCACGGAGGACTTAATTCAAATCAGCTTGATCAGAAATTTAAGTATACTGTGAAATTCTTAAACCGAGCCTTATGTGCATTTATTACTGCAGAAAAGGAGTAAATGCAGAAAAGTGATTATTCATATCGCAGCCATAATATGGTTTCCCTGTGTTGTCCACAAGAAAATATTATGAACGTTAATCATTAAAATCAGTAAAGAGCTAGGGTGGTGTTTAGGGCACTGAGAAAACTTACTCTTGATAATTTTTCTTTTATAAATCACTGCATTCTTTACTCAGTTGGATTCCTTCTGTATCATTGTAATGCTTACAAACATATTTCTAGTCTGAATTATTGTCCATGTGCTGCTTTTCTCATCTGATTTAAATTAGAAAAATAAATGAATTAAACACTCCCAACGAAAAACAAGCTCCACTGAAGTAAATGGTAAAATTAAATTAACTGATTAAAGTGCAACCAGGGGAATTTTGTGTCTCCTTGATGATTAATGATATCAAGGTTTCATTTTTTAACAGTGCTATTGTTTGTCTGGGGGTAGTCCTGCACTTACTGCTCTGATTTGTATGAATAGCTGCATTTGCCATTCCAAGGTTTTTTGCAAGATAACGATATCTGTCCCTTGCATTTAGAGAGTAAACACGTTGAAAGGGCAGCACTATACCGGAAAGAAAAGTAAGGAGTAATTTCAGACAAAATTTAAGAGAATGCAAGACAAACCTGACTTTTCACTTGTCAGAACTGAAATGTGCTAGGGTTCTTCCTAGTGGATGCATGTCCACAGCTAGATGCAGCATTTCTTTTCACTTCTGGTCTCAAAAAAGAAGTCAAATTGTGCACTCCTAGAACATCTGACTCAGAATTATTCACTAGAGGAATGGTTTGCAGGACTGGGTCAAATGACAGAAGGCTGACACCAAAGCTCACTGGAATCGGTGAATTTTCTCTCCCTGATCCTGTGGGCTTTGAGCCAGGAGCTGAATGAACATAGAGACTAAATTATTCTCTTGTCTCTTAAGAAAGCATAACCTTCAGAATGAGATAGAATATATAGGACAGCAATGCCGCTCTGTTCTTTAGATTTCATTCTTGAGAGCCGCTAATCCAAGCACCTGGCACATGCATTAAATTGACTTCAAAATATTTCTTCCTCCTTCACCCAAATACAGGACACAAATTATACTACTGGAAATTCCAGAAGCTATTATAGTGTTGGAGACTTTATTCAGTTATTCTGCAGTACTGAACAATTCTTCTGCGCTTCTCAATTGACACAGACTTATCTTGACACATACCTATATACATATCCTTGTCTTGCCTTCAGATAACTAGTACTTTCATATCTATTTAAGTCACTCAAACCTATAGGAAGTAACTCTCCAGGCTTACACATTCTAGCTAAAGCAGTTGTCATAATTTTTATTTTGTTGCTCCTCCAAAGTAAAATATTTTATCTGTAGAATTTTAGGTTATGAATTCTATTTTTGTATGCTTTTTTTTTCTTTCCATAGCTTTGGTCCAAAAAACTGTAGTGCTTGAAACATCTACATGCATGGATTATTTTGCTATACAGCTTTTCCTGTATTACCCAAAAAAACAAAGTCAGTGGAATCACTGAATTCCTGGCCTGCATGTTTCTCTATAAATATTCTACTCTTCAAACAGTTTTAATCATAAAAAATGATATTAAATGCATTCTATTTTTTCTAGTGTGATAAATATTAGAAATGATACCTTCTTGGCTGCACTCAGCTTTGGAACAAGTGTGTTTCTGCTTTTGGAAATGGAATTGTGAACAAGCGTCCTTTGAAATTTCTGATACTTGCTGCTGCTAGGAACAGAGGGGCTAGGCTGAAGTCCTAATTTAGCTTAACAAAAATCAGTGCTATTTTCTGTTTTGCCCTCTTTTCCAACTGGACTCTAACTGAGGCTAAGAAAAATGTCAGTAATTATTTTAGTGCTAGAAAATAAAAGTGAGATGTTTTCTTTTGTACTTCAGTTATGCACTTCAGTATAGATTTCTGAGTCTGAACAGATGCACGGTGTCTTGAGTATATGAGACTGCTGCATACAGCAAATAAATAACACAGGAATGAACAGCCTAAGAAATGGTTATTGGACTAGAAATGTAAGCAGTCACAGTGGGAAATTTGGTGATGTATCATCCTATGAATCCTCACTTCACCATTTTCTTTCAGGAATTTGTACTCATCTGAGTATAAATGACCAATTAACTTTCTGTGGCCATATATAACTCAATGCTATGACTGAGATGCAGTAGAGAACAATCCATAATAAGAAATTTTCTGGAATAATTACTGCAGCAAAATAACAAAATGTTATCCAATATCCTAATGACAGTAAAATAAAACACAACAGCAGGAAAACTGACAACATCAGTATCGTATCTTAATATGATGACTTGACCAAACATATCCCATCACCAAATACATATCCCATCACTCCAACGAAGTATGCAGTCTTAGCAGAAGGGGCAAGATAAGCTTAGAAACTAGCCAACTTGGAAGCTCACAGGTGAATACTTTTTCATCTTCAAAGATACTCTCATAATTACTGGTCATGCAGCTGTTGCAATTGAATAGACTGTATCTTGCATCTTTTCTGGTTACTCAGTGCAGTATTATTTGACTTGAAGAAAAAAAGTGGGCTTAGAAGAAGGCAGCAAAATGGACACTCTGAAGTGCATGAATGCCACTGTGTGCCTGCAAGCATATTTTATATGAAATACTGCACAATTCAGACTCTTAATATCAGTCTTAAAGAACCTACTGCTTTCTTTTTGCTTCTTATTTATTTTTATTTGAAAATTCCTTTCTTTTTGAGTGTGAGACTACATGAGCTTTAATTATATTAACCGAAATAATTTTTTACCATATTTGGTAATTTTTTTTCTTAATAATCAAGCCCGTGGACAAGTTGGTTTTTTTTTTTTTTTTTTTTTTTTTTTAATCATGCAGAATGTGAATCATGTTGGAACAAATTAAGAAGTTACTGCTACTGTTTATTATGAACTATTAGAAAGAGGTTATCATCTACCCAGGAATGCTTTCTAAGTACAGCAATGATGTAATTGTTTCAAGTGAGTTAATTTCTTCTGCTATTTGATGTGTTACAGAGCACTAGTGTGACACTAAATATGTAGTAATCAGAAATCAGTGCTTCAAAGCACTAGCCGAAAACTACTGCAATTGTTGTGGATGGACCCAAATTGACAAGCTCTCAAAATCACAACTTACCACTAAAATGGAGGTGATAAAATACAATATGGCTTGGAGTGCTTATATCATGTACAAATGGCATCCAAATACTGAGATCCTTTTGTTTCATAACATGATAAGTACAAATGTAAAAAACTTAAAAATTGGGTTCTGCAACTTATTTCAAACTGTATTAAATTCAGCGTGATTTCAAGAATTGACTTATAAAATCTGGTGAAATCAAGAGCATTTTGATTAATTTCCTCAGATTTCATCATAGAGTCTTCGAATGTGCTTTTTAGCCTCTAGCAAAACTGAAAAACAAAATGGAAAAAACAGCTGTGGAGAACTCAGATTCAGTTCAGAACAGTTCTGAAAATGCCCAAAGGTTTTTTTTTTTTTTGTATGTAACATTTTATTTGTGATTATTAACAAAAAGTACCAAAGGAAACTAGGCTTCCCGGTAACCAGTTCGGACAGGCCTCTCCCTTCAGACTCTGAAGAATTTTGCTGTTAAATATTTTGTTACAAAGCTTTTTACCTCAAGTTGGTTGAATTCTCCAATATATATGTGTATATTTTTCCAGTGTAGTTGAGTGCATCTGTACACAAGTAAACCTGTCTGTGCAGGATCCCACAGACAGTACCTCAGCGCCACAGGTTTGCAACAGCTGTTACCAGCAACACACCCTAGAATGGACTTCACCTTTTCCCAGCTGTTTTCCTCACACAGCCTTTATTCAGAAACTATCTCTTCCTTAGGATTAAAAAAAGAAGAAGCTCCACAATAGTAGAAAGTAGAAAATGAAGCATTCCTTAGTTGTATTCCCTGCTCTTATTCTGTGTCCTTACACAAACCAATGACCGCTGCATCCATCTCCCTTTCCCTACTATTTCCACGTCAGTCAGAGTTGATGGGAGGCATGACTGTGAATTAAGCCAAATTTCACACACCAACAAAGACCACAATCACCACCCTCAGCCCGGGCGCCATTTTAGCATGGCCTGCCTCCTCACTGCTCCCTGTGTGCTGCACTGTACCTCAGTCTGCCTGTGGCTCTGTCTCCAGCACGACTGCTGCCTGGCGACGATGGGGAGAGGCAGATTTCAGGTAAGAGAAGGAAGGCTTAAATGGTTTGGTCAGTTCTTTTTCCTTCATCGCTCCTTTCTGCAGCTAGAGTCCCCTCACCTTCCTTCTCAGGGCAGCGCTAACGAAGCTGACGAAAGCTGCTTCAAGAGGAAACACTAAAAAAGATTCCTGCCCCCTGAGGTCCCCTGGTGTGCTGCTGGCTGCTCCTGGCTCTTCTCCATGTGGCACTGGGCCAGTCACTGCCGAGGCCAGCTGGTGTCACTTGGGGTCATTCTCCTGAAATTGCTCTGATGAACCGATTTGTCTTCATGTAAAGCACAAAATGAAACAAACAACTTCAAAGCTACAAAGTATTTTGAGTTTTATATTGTGAGGAAAAAATTATCCAGTTGAGATTAAAAAAGCAGCTACGTGCTAGTAGAAGAAAAAGTGTTTCTTCCCCAAGCCTTTGTCAGTAACTTTCTGCTTAAAGCTTCATAGTTGCCCGGGAGATAAGGATATACAAATGAGATGCTAAATGAGGAATGCTGGAACACACAGAGGTGTCATTCAGTGGACATCATTAAACAGTTTCTGGGATTATGCCCACTGAGTAAAAATTTTGCGAACTGAACAATGGCAATTTAGAATTACTTGCAATAGGTAACAAACATTTTATTCTCCCAGTGTTATCTGGTTCCACTTTGGCTGGGAGAAAAACACTTCCAGCAGATTCAGGGAAAACCCTCACATGCTGCTCACACACTGCTGTGCTCACACACTAGGCGTATTCTCCAAGGCCAAGGTCATGTTGCTTTCCAGGTGTCACTCAGGTACAAGAAAACCTAAGCCTGAAATATATTAAATATATTTTTTAAAGTTCACATACTACTAATATTAACTGACAAAAGCAAGAAAATGTGAAGGTGAAGCTTTCGTTCTGTTCTAAACTTTTGGATGGCTTGCTGTGGAAGCTGGGTAAAGTTGTTGGCCTTGTGCAGCTCCACAGAACATGCTATAACACTAACATACAGCACAAGCCTGGTATGGAAAAACTGGCTTAACTTCCTTCTTCTGCTTCCAACTAGCATCCACATGCTATGACCTCGGTCCTGGAAATATTTATGCATATCTTTAGCTTGTTCTGTATGATACTGAAATTTATTTAAATGGAATTACTTGCAGTACTAAGGATGAACAGAGGCATAAAACTGTAAAATCAGTTTAATGTATAGTTTTTAGCAACCCTGTTTATTTCTAAAAGAAAAACTCTCTGTTGTGTTGCTAGAGTACAGGTGAAAAATCTGTGTAACTGCTGAATTTTGCTTTGTTATCAGTTGCTTAAATTCGTTTAGGAATTAGCACTAGAATAGTTGGAAGCTGCTGTATAAATGGTCAGGACTACAAATAGTCAGAAGAGGAGACTATAACCTGAATATTTTGCACATATGTCGCTGTCATATATGTGAAGTACATTCTGTACATATGTTCTTATTTTGCTGACTGACATGCAATGATAAGGCCTAATTCTGGTATTCCAGGATACAGCAGGCGTTATTTCATCTGTGCTTCCAAATTATGTTACTTAACATTCACCACAACTTTAAAGTACCTGTATGAGACAGATAGTGATAAAAGAATGAAAAGATTTTGGGATTTATTGCTGATGTATGAATACAAAGCACAATTTTTATTTATTTATTTATTTTTGTCTGAGCATTATAAAGAATGGGCAATAACCAGCCTTGGCAGCTTTTTGAATACTGTACAAAAAGGTTGTGGTTTCAACCTGAAGCCAATATTTCTGTGTTTTTTTTAATCCTCATTTCCTTGCTAGCAAGCAAAAGGAGCTTCATGCTCCTTCCCTTTAGGTAAACACATTCAGGCAACTCAAGGCTTCTGAAGTGAAGCAGCATCCAACAATCTTTTAACAACTATGCTAACAGCATGTAAAGCACAGTTCCACCCTCCTTGTGCAGTTCCACATGGTCACCTCAGTAGGATAATGGTTTGCCCAGAGCATGAATTCCCTTGGGTGGTGACTGTCAATTGACTCCGACTGTAAAATGCAGTGAGAGCAAACAGTGGTGGGAACACATGCTGATATCCGCATCACTGCTTCCCTGCACAACGCTGATGCTGACATGTGTCAGGATGCTGGCTGCCATCTCCTTCCTGGCTAATAGGAGAGTGTGTCCTAAGGTGCTTCTTCACCTGTAGTGCTAATGGCAGTCCTGTTCACAGAGGCTTCTTTTCAGATCTTCCAGAAAGCCTTTTTTTTTTTTTTTTCCCCTGTGTAAAACTATTTGGATAACTAACCAGTTACTCATGTCAGAAGCTGTGGCCATGGAGGGTATATTTTGTAACATTCTACTTACACTGTCACATACAGATGAAATTGAGAATATGTGCAGAATTATTCTGACTCTAATATAAGGTAAACTTGAATCCTCTGTGATCTGATATGATGGTGACAGGAAACTGAAACAGGTAAATATCTGACTTCCCCAGGAGGAAGTGCTGTATGCTTGAATTCAGATGATGGTGAGTAATGAGCAGAAGTGTTCAGAGGCTCAGCTCTGCAGAAGATAGTCTTGTCCAGTGTGCAAGTTCCTTTGTGGTGAATGTCAGCTAACTATGACCATACACATACCAGTGCCACTCCTGTCATTAATCAAGTTAGGCAGTGATTACACTTGAGCAACTTTCATGACAAGCAGGCCTATAGACTCCAATCAGCAGGTCCTCATCCGTGTGCCCTGGTTTTGCGCTATGTGTTGTTTGGAAGGGAAATAGGATCATAGGTGAGCGTTTGCTGTTACACAGATAAAGAAAATGATTGGAATTATTCAACATTGCTTGCAGCAATCTTCAAGTTCAGTAGCTCATGAAAGGCAGTAGTGCAACAGGCACTAACCAGGTGTCCAACTACTGCTTTGAAGAGCAGGGAGTTGTTTCAGTTCTCTCATTGATGCTGGGAGACCTCTCCCATGCACGTGGGTGTTTCTATTCTGTTGCTACAGTACATCTATTATCATTAATTTGACATTATTGAAAGTGAAATCCAGTATGTGGATATCTTTACATGCTTAGTACAATAGCAAATGTATCAAACATGCTTAAAATTAGTGCATAAGATTGAACCCTTATATGGCTTGTTCCCTGTGCATTGGTATTGCACTGTTCTTCTCTGATGGACTTATTTGACTGCATCACTCACTGTGCAGACTGCAGAAAATAAAAGAGGGTGTCTGACACACAGGTACAACATATGTGCTCTATGCACCTATCTTATAGCATCTTCTTTCCTCAGAGACCTCCAGCTGCAGCTGTGAATCTTGAAACACTTTTTCCTATTTTAAATTTGCCAGTAACTATATCACTTCAGTAAAGCTTTGCCCAAATTCACACTGGAATTGCAAACAGGATCAAAGTCTGTGGCGTAATTAAACCCATCCCACTCACAAGAATTCAATCACTTTTCCAAAAGCTACTTCGTATCTACAAAATGAGTTTGCTTGTATGTGCTATTGTCATATGGTTCCCATTATCTAAGCTTTGAGACTTATATATGAGGAAACATTAAGTAAAACATTTTTATTAGACACTTTTAAACTACACAGGAAAATTGAGAAAGTATTCAGCAAGTAGGGCAGTAGGTTAAGTGAACTAGTTTTACCTAAGGCAGAATTTGCACCCTAGATCACATGGTGTGACAATGTGGCTGCACAATTTCAGACATAGCCAGAAACGACTGCATCCAGCTGTGTGGTAATAGGTTAGACTCCGTCTTCGAAGTCAGAGATTCAGAAAGAGCCTAAACTTTGGGTTCCGTGACCTTCAGTTATGTTCTGAAGGCTTGCTTCCTCCAGAAGGTGTTTCTGAAGACCTGGATGATAGCTGTATACATACCTCAGAATACTTGGAATTAAAATAGTAGTGTTGGTATCATGTGCTGCATGGGCTGTTAAATCCATATTGCCTCCTAAGTCTACAATGTGGGCTCTCTAGATTTAGTGAGTCTTCACATTGTTCCAATTCCTGCTTAGTTGCTCTGACGTGGGCGTCTGGAGCAGCCATAAAAAGTATCATGCTTCTTATGGATGCTTCACAGTCCTATAGCTGTGATAGATGCAAACTTTTATTTGCTCTACTAGAAAGAGTTCTCATTTGCCAGCAGAATTTCAGGATGTATAAAAGAATGCTGTAGTTTTCTGTAATTTTATCTTCAGAAATATTCATCGTGTACTGGTGTGAAAAAAGAAGTCCAAGTGGCCAAGGTCTGGCCGAGTTGCAAAGAACAAAGGAAATGGAGCGTTGTAGTGGGGAATATGGACTATTATAACAATTCACAATTATCTATACTTAAAAAAAAATATGAAAAAATGCATTCTCATGTGACATAGTAGAACTGTATCTGAATATTAGCATCACCATGCAAGTAAGAATTAAGATTTTTAAGAGCTTTTTAAGAATAGTAAAACAACGGCTTTAGCAAATGTGCTAGAACACTGGCAAGTAGGCTACTGCTTCCTGTGGTTTTGTACTTTATACATCCTCCTCTAAAATACGGCCAAAGGCCTCTGGCTCATTTGATTAGCAGTTGCTCAACCGTCTTGGTCTATGGCCATGCTTGGGTGTGCTCAGCAATGTGGCTCTGCAGAATGCATAGCAAGGATTAGTTTGGCTACAGGCTAGTTCTGGTATAGTTTAGGTCAGCCAGAAGCATGATGACTGGGGCTCTGAATGTTGGAAGCTTTGACACAAGCAGCTCAAATGCCCTTGGTTAATTATTTTTTGTATTGATATTTCTAAAGCACCCATCTGTGTGGTATCAGTGCTCACCTCTCTTTTGTTGGAGCAGGATTAAACCAATGTTTGCACCAAAAAGCTGCCCACAGCTGGAAGCCGCTCATTTGCATGAATCTCACTGTAGGTCAGATTGGTAAGCAGAAGGGCAGTGCCAGGCACACGCTGCTCACAGGACAGCTAAATTCACCTCAGTGACCACCAGGGATCCCCACAAGCTGAATGGCTCATCAAAGGCCTCCTGTCCCTGCGCTGTCATGGCATCTACCCAGAGAGGAAGGGCAGAGAAGGAAGGGGATCGGGCATTTCAGACAGCTCCAGCTGCCCACCGGCATGGCCTGTGCTTGCATCATTCCTTGGACCAGACTTGCTTCACAGAGTGCCTAGCATTTAGCAGGTCTTCCAAAACCTAGAGGGCAGGGATAACAATGGTTGTTTTAAAAGGATCAGAGAAATGAAAACTCCCTGAAGACATGCCCCCGTCCTTGGGCACAGGGAGAGTAACTGTCAAACTGAAGTAACAGGATAGGACAACTGGAAAATATTCAGAAAATTTATTTTTGGAACTGCTATATTCACTTGATACTTAGCATCTATACTTCCTGGAGAACAAATTGTGTTGACGTCCAACCCCATCACCTGCAGCTCCAGTATCCGGTCCCAACCCTGGTGGAAAAGGACCATTTGGTACAGAAGATGCAATGTGATATAGAGAAGCAGCAGATGAAGGAGGAGCAGCATCCTGGATGCTACTGGGGAGCTCAGTGCCCACTGATGCAGCAGGGCCTGACTCTTCAGAGGGCTTCTGCTCAGGTGGCCCTCCTTCAAATCTGGGTCCAGTGAGAACACACCTGGTGCTCTCTTTTTTAAACCAGTACTTCGCTTGAATCTTCTTAGCAGATGGGGATAATCTCTCTTGAAATAGGGGTTATAGCAGTAGAAAAACTACAAAATGCAAAGGAGAAAATTTACTCACCACCATTTCAAGACTGGAAAAGACAAAGACACAGTAACTAGTAATTAGAATCTCAAAGACAAGCAGAGAGGACTCTCAGGGGCATTTTAGACATGAATACATGTGAATAAAATGTTTTGGTACAGTTCTATTAAGCACAAGGTCTCTGAAAGTAATGCCTCCTATTTATTTCATTGGAAACCACAACAGATATAAAGCACAATAAAACTATTTGATAGAATAAATTCTCAGCTACAAAACACTCTTTCAACACCATTATCTGTGCATTTTTTTCCTGAGATGAACAAGAGCCTGCGTGCCACACTTGTAGAGATCTGCACAGCTGTCCAAAACCAGGCCTTCATTCATGTCTCTGTTGCCACTGCTGAAACACGCCATCCACCAACACGCTGTGCTCACATCCAGTGTTTGGTCTTCATAAAAGTTGAGCAAGTGTCCATGAATGTCACAGGAAACCATTTTTGCAGCCTGGAAGAATTTAATGACACACCACTGCTTCGTACGCATGTCCATGTCAGATGCCATTTCGTCAGACTGCCCATCTACTGCCATGTGTCACATAACAAGAAAGTTTAATGGAATATCAGGGAGGGAGGTTCATCCTCTACTGCCATACCACGAAAACTCACTTCTGACACTGTGGGGCAACATAATTAAATGGGAGACATTACTTTCAGAGCAGCCACTGTAGTAACTACCCCTGCTTAAATTCTTGCCATTTGAGAGCAGCAGAGAAGTGTAAGATTTTCAAAAGCATAATAGTTGGTTTAGAAACCCAAACACCAACTTTCAGGCACCTTGTTTGGACTGAGTGACCACCAATCTCACTAGTTCCAAGAGTATTTCATGGGTAGGGAAGCTGCACAGGGAGGTGGCAGAGTCACTGTCCCTGGAGGCATTCAAGGAAACTGTAAATATGGCACTGGGGACACAGTTTAGTGGGCACGGTGGTGATGAGTTGATGGTTGAACTTAGTGTTTTTTTTTCTAACCTTAATAATTTTATGATTCTTAATAGAATAAATTATGCTTGGAACTAATTGTGAAATGATGAGTCTCCTCCAGAGTTCCCATTCTGTCAGTGGCTGCTTGTAACTAAATACTGGTAATGACTCGTATTTTCTTTGAAAATAGCGAAGTCTTCTCAGTTCACTTTCAGTCTGACCGTACAAATAAAAAAAAAAAGCATTAAAAACTATTTCCAACAGATATCAGTCAGGATTTAATTCATTCTTTTAAAAGGATCTAATCCTGTAAAGCTCCACATCAATTACTCTAGGAGCTAAAGCTATTCAAAATTGTGGTGTTTTTTTTTTTTTTTTCAAAAGCAGGATAGAATATATTAAATTTTCATCTAATATCTGGCCAACATTCTATTTTCATCAAAAATGTGCCTTATTTTCTTGAGGATTCAAATAAAGTACTGTCTTCTGTTATTAAATGATAATTTGATAAGGAATTTGAGTTTTTAGAGGAAAGCAGAGTGTCCCTTTCTATTAGACTCTTTGGGCAGTGGCATAATATTACCACTAATGGTGGTTGCCTAGGAAGGTTTTGAATAGCAGTCATTCTCATAACTGAAGGAGTACATCTGAGCACACAGCTACCCTTCATTAACACCTTTTTAATCATCTCAGTGCCTGCAGGACAGCACATTTTGCATTGCTCTGTTAGAAGTGATGGACACATACTGAAGACAACGATCTGCAGCTCTATAAAAATAATAATAATAATAATAAAAAACAATTTCTACGTTCTGTGCTGTAAATAGGCAATTGAGCACAGTCAGCTTGAAGGAAAAAAAATCTCCCATTTCTTACTCCGTGAGAACTAAGGCCTCTCTGCCACTAGAGGGTGAGACAACTACAAACCAAATACTGAAGCCTAAGTCCTTTCTGAGGAGGGTACAAATCTAAATTAACACGGGACAGTACCTCAGGTGATACTTTGGTTATTCATTTTCAGAAAGAAAGGTGGGTGCTGTGGACATAGTAAGTATTTTTCTGTTGATTTCACATGCTTCAATGCAGAGCTGAAAAGAAATATGGGAACAATCTGCCATAATGAACAACAGTGGAAAAAACATACTGTCTAGACTATAGATTTTGGGTCTTGGGAGGCAGAGCTACAAAAATAAATTCTGATCTTGATTCAAGTGTTGAATCAACTGTTCTGCTTCAAGAAAGAACTACTTTTGGCTTAGAATGCCTCCCTCCCTTGTAGTCAGAAATCTGAAAAACAGGTCTCTGCCTCGTTCCCTTTGATCAATACTGTCTATACTGAAGGCTTTCTTAGTTGTTTTCTTGCAGTCTGACTTCTGTGGTACTTTTTTTTCCTATCACTATGAGACGGTCTGATGCAGTTGCCCCGTGTACCTTTCAAAATCTTTGTTTTGTGTAGTTTTGTATGGCCACATGTTTTGTAGTCCTGGCAGAAAACTGTAACTAGTTCCTACTAACGTGCCCCATGTTTCTTGACAAAACATTTTACAAATAAGTTTTGATGTCTGCAGTCTCTCAGAAGATATATTTTTCTGAAGGCTGCCCTGACACCAAAAGTATACCATTCACTTTCAATTGATAAAAGAGTGATTGATAAATCAGAGATTATACAAATCAATATGCTGTTTCTTCAGGAACAATATTTTCTGTTTTAAAACAAAAACGAAGTCCCACAGGGTACAGTAACATCAACTTATTTTTCTGTTCTCGCTCTTACAAAGGTCTCTGAAGAATTCCAACTTTAAATGCTTTGACAGTGCCTGTGTCTTGCTACTGTGTTGTTGTTTCTTTGGCAATGTGAAGGTCCAAATTCAGCCTCCTTTTTTTTTCCGAAGAAAGACTTTGATATTGAACTTGTAAAAAATACTACAAAAGCTTTGTGCGAGGTCAGGAGAAACAAAACTAAGAGTCTTTTTAAGCAGTAGTAAAAGAGACAAAATCAAAGAAGAGTACTGTAGGCAGTTCTAAACTATTGCCTGGGAGACTTTAGTAGTTCATCTAATGTTAAATGAAAGATGACTGTGACAAGAATTACAGTGACATTTTGAGATGCTAGTTCTAGTCAAATAAAAAGCAGCACCCACCTTTGTTTAGGCAATTACAGTTCAGTGCAACAGATGGATCAGAAATTTGTTGTAAATCACTTTTTGTGATTACCAACAGCACTTAATTTTTAGGGAAATTAACTGGTGAGTATGTGAAGTTACATGTTGGATTTTGTGTTTTTCTGGCCTGAAATCTTATCATGCCCTGGTTTAGCTGCCTGCCCAGATGCTTGTTGGCTGCATACTCATGACACAAAACTAGCCCTTGTTGGATCTTCCCAAAGTAAATATCATTAGTAAGCTGAAGTTAGATAGAAACTTGCTCTGCTGTTTATATGCTAGTTTACTTGTGATTCTTGCACAATATTTACATAATTTTAGAGAAACTACAGAATAATTTTCCTTTTTTTTTTTTTTTAAGGTATATATAATTGAGCTAATGTTTGCTATTCTTTATTTTTCAAAGATTTGAAGTGAAACAAATGATGACATTCTCTCGTGCTGACATTAAAAAACCCTGGCCCTTTTCTATGGACTCTTTTCTTTCAGTGTCCTAAATACCATAGAAGTAATAGAGCGTTTATAGTTGGAGGCAGTGACTGCTTTCTTCATTTCAGAAGAGATTTTGAACCCCAAACCTATCCAGAAGCTTTACTGGGAGGTAGAAATTAAATCATATGGAACAATCAGCTAGAACATTGTTTTGCTTCTCTAGATATTACGTAAAGTACAAACTGCTAAAAAGTACTTAGTAGCTATTTAAATATGCTGCAAGAATATATATCATGCCAATTATTTTACTTTTTAATTTTATTTTATTTTGACAGTGGAACATAGCTGTTCTAGCTTGGAAAACTGCAAGTCTCTCCTGCTTTTATCTCAAATTGTAACAGCACCAATAGTAGATGTTAGTTGCCTACTGGTTTCTAAGGCTCAGAGCCACGCCTGGTGCCAAGTTAAATGACTTTAAAACTTACTATCAAATTCAATCACAAAACACTGCTAACAGAAAGGCCTTTTCAGTTGAGAGGCAAGAGCTGTGACTTGATGTTAAAGAAAAAAATGAGATTAAAAAGCCTGGTCTTGGTTGCAATTTCTAAGGCATTGCTTTTTTTCTCTCTATCTCTTCTATAATGAAAATACTTGAGGCAGCAAAACATTCTTTTTTTGTATGATGCTTGAAATTGGTGTTAGGAGAGGGCTGGTGGTGTCTAACTTGATTAACAGAAAAAATGGTAATAAAACTTCTAAAGGAAAAAGGATCCTTAAGAGAGGAGTGCTCTGACGTGGCTCGTTCTCACGATCTAGTTTTGGTATTATTGGTCTACTTGTTCTGGTGCTGGAGTAGAGCTCTGCTCATATGGATAAGTGACGGAGGGGCTTTGGGGCTCCAGCAGAGGAAATGATCTCTCCATGACCAGATCTGACTGAATGCATTTTTTCACTGCAGCATGTCTGCTGGAGCCACAAGGTTCTACATTTTTTCAGCCCTCTTCAAACTGGTAAACTAAAGCTGTTTATATGGTTTTGGGTAACACTGCTGCAGCCAGGAGGAAACAGCTGTTTAAACGCCGTTTTCCTTTCATCTGGTGCCCCCCTCTACATGGACTCAAGCTGTCTTGGAACAGAAGGGCTGCTCCTTCAGTGCCACTTCCCTGCTCTGGGGCTTGAGGAGCACTTCTTACCCTGTCTGGCTTGCTTCTTTCCTGCCTGTGTGTCTTGGTCACCAGAGTTTGCCAATCTGATATTCTTGTCCACAGAAACACAAATAGGAATGGCAGGTAACAATGCAGTGGATTTCTGTTACTTGTTTCAAATGTGGCTGTCAGATAAAAAACTGAGAACGCTATTTTGAAAACTACCCATCCAGACAGGCTTCTACAGGACTGAGGAGCCAGAAAAACCATACTGTCTATTTTAGAGACCTTGCAAATAAGCATAATTTTATTACACTTGCATGTTTTAGAGTATGACAGCAATTTTAGGCTTGAAGAACTTGGTGGTAAACACTTTAATTAATCATTCTAACAGTTTTCAACTTTCAAAGTAAATTATTTGTTTTAAAGGTTGAAGATGTCATATGGTAATAGCATCTATCCAGCAGCTATGAAATTTCCAAGAGCTCAGGGGAGGCAGAAAAGTCTCAGGAATAAGAAGATAACAACTAGGACAGCAAGAATCAGACAAGGTGGGGGAGGGAAGAGGGGAGAGCCTCAATCCTTCAATTTATCACATATTTTTGAGTCATAACATTACAAAGACATGTACATCATATAGATAGTCTGAAAATGTGTTAGTCACTGACTTATGCAATTGCCAGAAGCAAATAAATGGTAAAATAGATGGTAAAGTAGTGGGCCAAAATTCTCATCAATAGTTATACATGATGAACTGGCAATAGGATCTTCAAAATCTATTTCTTCTCATTTGTTTGTTCTTTTGACACTTGTATGGTAACTGTTGAGTCAGGGCCTGAACCACTGATTGAACACCTGGGGAAAGGACCTGGTCAGCCCTGGGAGCACAGGTGAAGGCAATTCAGCTGTGTGACTGCAAGGGGTGGAGACTGGCTGCACCTCTCTTAGAGCTCATTTAAGGGCTGACTGCTAGGGGGGATGGTTCTTTTTTTTTTTTTTTTTGGAGGTTCCTCCTTGGTGAAGTGTTCTCCTGCGGGCTTAGAATCTTCTGATACAGGTGAGCAATCTTCTTTGTTTATTTTGTAGCATCTTTCTATGGTGCTCTTTCTATTGTGCTGGTCCTTCTGTCATTGTCTATCTGTTCTAATGACTTTCCAATAGTGTTGCTCTGATGCTGAAGCCCAACAGACAAATTTTTCATTCTCTTTCTGTTTTATTCCTGCCAGATGCAGGCAGGAGAAAGAATTAAATAAGTAGTTAAGAAGATAAAACATTTCTAGAGGTAAAAGTTCCCACTATAAGTAGGACATGCTTCTAAATTTTATTAAAATCACAGAAGTGTTGTATCCTCTCCAAATCAGTATAACTGTTGACTCTGGCCCTTTTAGACAAAGAGGGGAGCATGTTTTGAGCACTAAGTTCTGTGCTTAAGACAAAACATGATGGATTATTAAGTAAAAAACTGAAATACATGTAAGGGCCCTTAATTAAATGCTGTGTACTATGTAGCATTCTTGGATGTATGCTAAGTGTTTCAGAGCTTTTTGCAGGAAGCAGACGTTGTGACTGTAATGTTATGGTTTACTAATGGTAAAATGTTGGTGTACTTGGAGAAGACTTTTACCCAGTTTGAGTATGAGTAAAGATATGACATAAGAAACTTAGGAGTGTGAATTAACAGGCTGTGAATACCTGATATGTAGGTATAAAGACACTGAGAATACACAGGCTGCCTTTGCCATGAGGGAGGCATCTACTCATCAATCCATTTTTACAGCATTTACACATAATTAGCAAGATTTAAGATTCTACTTTCTGCCAGGCAGAAGTCACGAGGCAGACAATCGAAATCGTGCTTCTTACCCAGTTCAGCCCGAGCACTCAAATTTTGTGAATCATAAAAAGTTTTTTGACAAGAAGCTGTGGTAGCAGCTCATAGAAGATGAAGTGCTAGTCTGTTACTGTTAATATATGGAAGCACTTTGTGACTGTTGTTCCCAGCTGCGAGGACTGGACTCACTTGGGTGGTACTGGAGTGCAGCACACAGTGTTGAAGCTGCCAGACAGGGGTGGTGGGTGGCTTTGATTCCTGCTGCTTTACAGGAGATGTACAAGACTTTTTTGCAGTTTAGCCTTGGAGTTTCCAGAGAGCTAGGGCCATCTCTTGCCTTTGTATGATGACAGCTTTGGCCTATTTTTCATCAGAATCAATGACTTGTACCTCTCCTGTGCATGAGAGGTAGCAAGGCCTGCAACTGCTAGTGGCAGATGGAGGGAAGGAAGGGCAGACTGTAGCATCTCCATCATAACAAACTGAGGGAAGTGGCCCAAAACCTCAGTGTGGTTACGTCTCCAGCCCTGGGGATGCAAACTAAGTTGTTCAATCTCGTTAATGCCAGACAGCAAGTCTGGAGAGAATGTTGCTTGATACCCTAATGTGAAAGTAAATCAATCATTTAAACGAGAAGCCTTTGTCAGTGTGAGAGAGAGTTTTCTAAAAAGACTTTGAAGTGTTCTGTGCAAGTTTTGGCATAAATTTATTCTGTGTAAAAGTATTAAGTGATTTTTCTACTGTTTTTCTAAAATCCTTGTTAAATGTATTCAAGCTTCTTGAAAGAAGGCAGTCTGCATATACATTGCTTCAGTGAACAGAGCTCCTTATGTGCAGATCAGCTACAAAGCATGCTGTTGCTTTATGCTGCACAGAATCTGAGAATTAAAAATAAAAGCCATTGGCAGATCATGAGATCTGGAATCAGTATGTTCTTTTCCATCACAATTG
The DNA here is from genome assembly GCF_987193195.1 of Phasianus colchicus. Taxonomy (NCBI): domain Eukaryota; kingdom Metazoa; phylum Chordata; class Aves; order Galliformes; family Phasianidae; genus Phasianus; species Phasianus colchicus. The sequence continues at coordinate 11,442,159 of NC_143444.1, forward strand.
GGAAGACTCAAAGATAATGAAGTAGTAACTCGATTAGTTGACTTCATTTTTATCTATGATGCATTCTGTTTGGTAATACTTTTCTACCAAATATAGGCATTTTGTAGTTCTGACCTTTGGAAATGTGAACTATTGTCATTTAAGGGATGTGAAATAGTTGAGATATGGCAACTAATAGTGATGAGAATTGGAAGTGCTTTTTCAGAGAACAGTTTCATAGTGAAAATGGAGATGAGATCTTTGGGAGTGATTTTCAGGCCTCTGGTTGGAGAAGGGAAACCACTGCATAATTTTTAGTAGGCAGCATTGCATGGAATTGTTAATGAATGAAGAAGCACAGATGATTTAATTTCTGCTGAGTAAAATGCCTCAAAGTTTAAAGGTTAGTGGCGGCTTTCTGCCATAGCTTACCAAAGTATTTTGAGTAATTGGGGTATAGTACTTTTTAGAGATGAGTGGAAGGTGACACAAGAAATGGTTAATTAAAAAAGAAAATAAGCAGTAAACAGATAAAGCATATAAATGTACAGAAAAACAGTAAAAAAAGAGGCAGCTTTAGATTACCTGCTATTTAATAACTGGAAATAAGTTTGTATAGGACTGCCTTACTGTGTGAAGTGTCCTGGAATTGTTTTTGGGAGGTGTAGACAGAGGTCATGGAAGTCGTAAGTGAATAGAACAGAATGGGAAGGAATAGTAGTAGAGCAATCACCACTTTCAACTGCTGCAAAGTGTGCCCTGAATCTGTCAGCAAGATTTCTGTTTTTGTTTTTGCAAAGGGAAAGTATAGCAAAACAGATCAAACCTAACACTTTTTGTCTGGGTCCCCATCATTCACTAGAGGAAATGACAAACTCATGTTAAGAGATTTTTATGGTTATGCCTTCCCCCTTTCCCCTCAATTCTGTTTTATTCATTAATTGCAATTCCCAGTTTTTGTTCCAAGCATATTAAAAAGGATTAGCACCTTTTCATTCCAATATTCTCTCCTACTTGCCTATAGTTATTGCCACCTTTTTATAATGTTGATTTTATAACCTTTTTGATCTGCTTTGGTACTTCACTAACTGTACTTTATAACACCACCGTATTTTTCCTTACGAAGAAACTCGGTTTTGTTTTCAGTTTCTGATTTTTTTTAACTTAATGATGTAAACATTCATTGGACTTGACGGCCTGTTTCATGAACAGTCTTCAACTGCAGTTAAATCCAAGGAATTTTCAAGATCCATAACTAGGTGTATAAAGGTGTGTACAGAGGAGTGACTGGCACAAGATTATAAAGAGAAATTTTAAAGGGAGAATACGTTTAAATACAGAATCCCAAGCGAGTAATCTTACATAGTAGTTTACCCATCTAAAGTAAAAAACAATTAAAAGAATCTATGAAGATATGAGGAAAATACAAGAAAAATAAATAAATGCTTAAAAAAATAGTTAAGTAGTGAAATAGGCTTATGTGGTTGACATGATCATGCTGTCAGCATGGCTCTGTTACTTGTTTCTTGGCCATATAGTGGTGTGGAAGTTGAGTGTTATTGAGGGAGAAGGTGACGTAAAGATACAATTCTTCTGCAACCCTACCAGATGTTTTCCCTTTAAGGTAAAAAAATCTATTTTACCTTATGTGTTCCAAATGCTGTAATTATCAAAAAACTTATCAAGTTTTGGCCACAATGATGCCTAGGGCTCAATGTTCCTGTCATTTTAGAGTGAATCATCTTACTGTTCACTCTGCCTTATTTTCTCTGGCCCTTCTTTAATCTTTCCTGTGCTTGTGATTAGGCTATTTCAGCTATTAAAAAGAAGTTTATGCTGATACTGGAGCTGTTATATCTTCAGTGAAACACACAGATGTGTTGTGTTATTTCTAACATAGTCAAATGAGTTTTACATAGGTTTACACTCTGCTCCCCACAGAGAATTTAATGAACAGATATGTTTTTAACAGATTTAGCTGTTAAGTATAAATTTTGTGAAGAATCTTAGGATAAAAAATTTGTTTTGGAAGATGGGTCATATTTCAATATAATAATGTCATGATTAGATATATAGATTGAACTCTAAGCTTGAAGCTTGACATAGCACAACTAAATCCTCACATCAATGCTTGTCAGTCATACTATATTTTTTTTTCCAAGAGAAATACAGCTGTAATCAATGGAAGATAGAGAAACATTTATCTGAAGAGAAACTATACCAGCAACTCCAGGATGTGGCTTACGGAATATAATTATACCCAAAGGGAATAGATGCATTCATTGGTACCTTATGCTTATAAAGCCACAAGAGTTAGCCATCACAGCAGAATAGGTGCATTTCCCATCACATCTATTTTGAAAGAATTGGAATTATTCACAAAGAGTATTTGAGCACCGTATGCTTCTAAAGTTGGGGGACAAAGTTGTCTTCAGAATATAAGAGCCAACTTAAAAAATCTGGTACTAGTGGAGAAAGAGCAGTCATTCTGCCAAAGTATTCTGACATGTCCTGTAACACACAAGCCTTTAAGGGCTGGCAAGCACCCTTACAGCCATGCACAATCCCTCTTGTTTTGTTAGATTGGTATTATTTCATACCAAAGGTGATTAGATGAGCATTTGTTTGGTGCAGATTTATATTTGCCTGCCTAGCATTGTGGTTGAGACAGTTTGAATTCCTGCTTAGCCTACTTTCTTTTCTCATCATTCAGTGTTGTGAAACCAAATGAGCTTATCCAAGAGAAAGAACTGCATGCAGCATCCTCTAATAGGATGAGCTTCTCCAAGAGAAAGAACTGCATGCGCCATGCTACTAATAAACTGGTAAGGCTACCTGGGTATTAGCTGGTAACTAAGTCACTGTGACATGTCTTTTACTACTAGATATGCCTTAACTGTGATTTTTACCCTTGCACTTTCTTGTGCTGCTGGTTCTTGACCTTAATGTTCCTTTAGGGCATGACTTTGTTCCTGATTTATTTCCTAAAAAGGGTGGTTACAAAATCTAATTTACTGTTTTAAGTATTTGCCTTAGTTCATGTGGTGAGTTGTGAATCAGGCTGTGACTACAAATGAAGGCAACCTGTTTCATGGATCTATTGTTCTGTGCAAAACGAAATAAAGGCAAGGGTAAATGAAAGGCAAATTATCCAAAGTGAATCAGCATCTGAAACTACTGTTTTTAGAATGCGAGTACTAACCGTAGGAATAGAAAAGAGAACTTTGTGTTATCTGTTTAAAAAGGGTTGTATGGAAGGTTTTTGAAAGTGAAAATTAAGTTTGGCAGAAGATCCATAAGGCTCAGCTACCTGCTAAAGATGTCAGCTCTTAATTTTACATCTGTTGTTGATCACGCTGCAGGACTTAATAATATGTTTATGAATCGTGTCACTGCTGTGGAAGAGGCAATGTTGAATTGCCGTGTATAGTCAAGCAGGGGACTTGCTCTTGCATGTATTTTTGATGACAAACAGTCCCAGGGAGGCATCGCTGGTGCACTACACCAGTACCCTTACAGGAAGGAATCATGTTTAGTTTTGTTATTCTTTGCTGCCTCAGGCGTAAGCTTCTATGATCTCTCAAGATATTTTAAACAAGGTAGAGTTATTATCATCTAGACCTTAAACAAAGGAATAGTTTCATCTCTAATCTCAGTTTTGTGTTAAGAATTGTCATTTTGCATTTGTTTAGTAACTGAATTAGAAGAGAAGCCTGGTCAAGGTGAGCTGCTGAGTGCTGGCACCCAGTGCTTGTGTTAAGTAAGGCTTCGGTGCATTATAAAAAAAAATTAGTTATACTTCAAAATAGTGTATTATCTGGGCTGCTATCCTCAGGATCCTTCTTCATGAAGGTAAAAACATACTGAACTCCATTCTGAGCATGCATTTGTTTCTTTTCAAACCTCTCAGCCCCTGAGCTCTGTCCCACAAGGGGGTCTGTTCCCAGCAGCAGCACATATTTTGAATCTTGGGAAGGCATGTTGAACGGTCATTAATTTTTACTGTGAAAATGTTTGTGTAGTGGTTGTTTATGGGAAGTGAGAGCTTCACAAAAAAAAGTACAGGTAGTTCTTATTTTGGCTCCAAGCGATGGCAATAGAGCTGGAGTTGCATATTTGCTAAAACACTGGAAGGATGATTGTCCTGAATTTGCTGCCATAGGGACAGCATATAAGCACATACAAAAAGTGTGCTTTTGCTAACTACTCACTCCTGGGAAGCAAACCTGTAAAGCCTAAGTGCTACCTGCACATGGTTCAGGGTTGCCTGCAGTTCTGCTCAGAGGAGCTTCCAGGAAGGGGAAGCCACGTCTTTGTGCTGAGGCAGTTCACCTTTCTTTTGAGCTGCTTGGCCATCCACAGCTCCCTGCTGTCCCCTGGGAGATGTCCAGGGTCTGCTGCTGCCCACTGGCCATCACATCCTTTAGGAGCAGTTGTATCCGGAGGTGTGGAAAACATCTTTGAGTTCCTGTGGCACTACAGGAACACACGTGCTGCACACATCCCACCTGCCAGGGACTGCTGGTGGGCAGAGCTGCAACCACTGCTGCAGCTCCAGGTTCTGCTGCCTGGGCTGAGCCAGCTGCTGTAGTCTCCAGGCACATGTGTCCAAAGTGAGCAAATGTTTTATAGTAAAATATGACAAGTCTACTTTGTGGTCTTTTAAAAATATTTCTGGCATAATGAAAGCAAGAAAGATGGGAGACAGGATTTCATATGGGATTACTTGGTGCTAGTACAGCATTTTCTCCTTGCCAAGTTTTTGGTTAAGTTGGAGCGTGCAGTATTATGATGAGGCGAGACACTCTTTAAATAGAAAATGTTATTGCCATCTGCAGAGCAATTTGATGAATCAAATGAGTTAATGAAATCTTTTGTTGGACTTTTTTGAATAAACAGGTTCATATGGATTTTACAAACCCAATGTTGGATTTTTTTTTTTAACATTTCGACCCTGAGAAATTGTCAGAAAATTAATTGTTACATGGTTACTATCTTTGGTAGATGTTCCTTTCTGATACTTTGCTCTAATTTGATATATATATCTCAAATACTTGTAATGAGATTTTAAGAACATTGATGTGATCTTACAGAAATCATCAGATGGGAGAAATGCAGATGTGTTAGTCTGCCGTGTCAACTATTGTGACTGTGCTGTGATTGATCAGCAGATATTGGTCTGCTTCAAGCATGCAACCTGTGAACATCCATACTGAGTATGCATTAAGCAGCAAAGATACAAATCTAAAACCTAAAGTCTATTGGCATAAATTGTGTTCTCAAGAACAATGGGAATGCTGTTCCAAGCGTGGCAGAGTGTCAGAAAGATGAAATGGCCTGGAATATGCCCAGAGCTGTACTGTCTCATACCACAGCTGACTGCAGACAAGTAGACTGCCCAGGTTTCAGTTATTGCCTGTTAATGGAAGGAGGCTTTGGCTGTGCTCTATTAGTCTGTTGCTGGAGAAAATGCCTTGTTCTAACCTGTATAGTACCTGGCACAAAGTCCTGATCTTTTTTGTTCATATAACATGAACAAGATAATTATTCTGCTGTATTGCTATGAATGTTCTAATCCTATTTATGTGTGCCACTCATTCATTTTGAATAGTTTGAGACATTTCAGGTGTTGGCATTTTTATACCAGCAATCAAATGTAGCAAATATCATACTTTATCACCAGAAACCACATATCTTACTCAAGTTTAACAAGTAACTTCATGAATTAAAACAAGAGCTTATGCTCCCCAGCAGCTATAAACATCTGTTTAAACATGTTAGGGATTATTAGTGCAGTACCTCAACCTTGTTAACTTGAAGTGTGAGCCAGGTCTGCAGTCCAAAGCAAGCATGGGAACTGTGAGGTAGCAAAAAAGGGGCTGGGGGGAGGAGGAGACCGTTTTTTAGCAGAGTGAAGATTAATTGGACATATACAATAACTACATACAAGCCTTTAAACTTTCATTCAGATCTAGTCCAGTCATAAAAACGCAGCTGTTCAAGCTAACAAAGCATTATAGGTCTAGACCTGCAAATGAGCTCATGAAGAGTATTAGAAATTAAAACCTGTAGTAAAAGTCTTAGGGCACACTTAGTTGTCACATCTGTGCTTCCACTGAAAATAGGTCTATGTTAAGCGCTGGGCTTTGGTGCTCATTATGAACACCCTCAAATTATAAGACTGAACAATAATCAGTCTTGGGTCCTGAAACACCAATATAATGTCATGAGACTAAGGAAGCTGAGAGACAGTCAGTGAGGATGATTATCTTATGTGGAAAGATACTCAGTGTTTTTTCTTTTATCTTAGAAGATGTGAACACAATACTTGGCTCATCCTGCTTCCTCTCCAGTAAACTTCTATAACTTATCCATAACTAAAATGCATTTGCTGAACTTTATTCAAGCAGAATCTCATGGTGGTTATTGCTTCTGAAACTGGTAAGTGTTCCTCCTTTAAAACTTGTTCTATCCAGCCTCAATGGTTTTGTTCTTTCTCAGCTCTTCTTGTGTTTGGGGACCTGTATTCTAAGGACAGCTGCTTTGCAGGTGATGTGCAGATATGTATTCCAACTTTGTAGCTCTTTCTCTTCAGCCAAACTAAAGCATTAGCCTTTTCTAACATAATCTCATGGTGGTTAAGATTTTAGTTTGTGTCAGGTGGCTAAAATAAAGCCCTTAGTATTTGCATCATACTGTTCTCTCCATTTTTCAATAACTGAAAAAATTAACCTTTGGCCTGTTGTTAACCATTACACAGCAATCACTGTCTCAGTGTTCCTATGCTAGCACCTCTGTGATGGCCGAGTCTTGCACATCTTTTATAACTAATTGAAATTTTTATTCTTTGACAAAACTGAAACTTGCATTTAAATCCCTTGATTATGTCAATATTTGTTAAAATTCTGCCTTGCTTACATCTGTCCAAGGAGCTGCTAAAAATGTTTGTCTTTCTCATGATTCTGATCACTTTGCTCAATTTTTTGAACTTGACTAATTTCCTGTTTTACCCCTACTTTACTTACAAACTACTTGAACCTCTTTCAAGTTCCTGCACTAACAGCAAGCTTGGTTGGATAATTCTCAGCACCATAGGACATCATGTAATCATTTCCTGTGACAGAAGCAGCCTGTTAATTACATGTAAATGAATATATTTAGCTTTTTTGGTGTTTATTCTAGTTTGTTATCCAGAGTTGCATTTTTAGGAACTCTCATGTTCTGCAATATGATAGACTTAAAACAGGGTGGGTGGAATAATGAGAGAGGATTAAATATTAGTGATGTACTCAAAACTGGTAGCTAGTTATAGGAAGAGATCATTAGTGTCATTAGGATACCAGGTAGTGAGAAAACATTAGAGTTTAAGAACCTGAAGGAAACAAGTATTTTGCAGTTCTTAGTGTGTGTATTGTGATGCTGAAGGAATACCAGCACTGGAATACCAGCAATCTGCCACTGGTGTCTTGTAAAGAGCCAGGGAATAAGCAGACAAATCACTGCCATAGAAGTATGCTCAAGCCTTTTGTCAAGAAGGAGTTCTTGCTGCTGGGTTGGAACAATAATCAACTTCTGAAATTGTGCATTTTATATAAAATGATTAGGTATGAGTATTTGAAAGGACCAGTGTTGAGGAGACTTTCGTGGTTCATGTAAATGTCCCTCATAAAATGAAATTGGTAAATGTAGAACCTCCTCACCCAGAGGTTCTACTCTGCAGTTCTTCAGCTTAAGCTTTTATTGAAGCCTTTCTACTGGGTAGGATTATTTATGAAAACTGCATTTATCAACAATGCTTTGGTGGAAGTTACGTAGAAGTTGACTAAGAATGTAATTTAATCCTCTTGGTCTACTTTGCAACCTGGTCTGTGTATTCCTCACTGCATTCCTGAATTGAATGTTTTTGCAGTAAAAGATATATTGCCTTTTCCCTTTTGAAATATTAATATTCATATTTGCTGAAAACAAACTGACTTAATATTATTGCTAATGGTATTGCTGCAAATTATTTGTGCTCCGCCTGCGAGAGTGGTTGCAACTTGATGTCGTCTTCTAGCTGGAGTCAGTATGATAAATTCATGACAGCTGGGAGAATGTGGTTAGCATTCTTCAGGAAAACAATTTTCAGCTTTTGTGCTTTCAATTCTCAAATGTGTGTATTTGTAACAAAAAATTCCACTGATTTCTGGATGTAAACAATGAATTGATAAATAAGAATGGATCATCTGTTAGCAGAGGTTGATTATCTTGCTGATATTCACAGAAAAAGGAAGACAGTAAGGTTGATCAGCCATAAGAACCTCTCAATAAGCCTGCTTGAAAATGGGTTTCTTTTACCATTGCAACTGTCATATTTACTTCTGAGAAATCATATTTAAAATAACAGTACAGGTTAGGAAGGCAGCTATTCTAAAACAAGTTTGAGAAAATGGAGAGTGTGGCTACTCTCTACATAGTAATAGGATAGGGCTAAAATTTACAGAACAAGTATCTGAATTATACTGAAGCACAAGAAAAGTAGTGAGTTGTCACTTGCTGGATTCAGTTGTGGAATGTTGAGAACCTCCTCTGTCTTTACTGTGCTTGCACAAATAGATATGTTTGATTTGTGCCCATAAACTTGAGATAAAAGATTAATTTGTCTCTCAGAAAAAACAAAGGAAAGAGCAAAAATGCAGTTGAACATTATTCAAAGAAGTTATTAAAGGCAAACAGGAAAATGGCAAAAACAGTGCCTTTTAGTGATGCATTTGACAATTCTGAGTCTGACAGATAGTTTTTTTTTGAAGCACTTAATTTGCTTCCTGCTTGGTTTTGAAACTTAATAATCCAAGCACATCTAAAAATTTAATGACAGATTTTTTGTAGTCTCAAATTTGAATTCAGAAAAGCAATGACAACTATTGAAATGCAAAAGTAATACACCCAAATTCAATACCTGAAATCAGGTAAATGTAATGCCAAACACACAAATTGGTGTACGGTAGAAGCCTTTCTGATGTTTTGATCATAATGATGCGAAGCTATAAATAATAGTTCCTAAGGAAGTAGCGTTAAGGAATTGACAAAATGCAACCAATGATGAATTGTGTTGGGGATGACACAAATATTCAGCACTAGCCACAGATTTTAGCAAATTGTTCAATCCTACTAATCTTGCTAATGACTAAAAAATGGCAGTTCTTGCCTTCTGACAACCCTACATGTATGTTCAGACACCAGGTAACGCATTCAAACAGTAATTTTTGTGCCTTTAGGCTTCACCCTTCCTCAAATCTCTCCTTCATTGTGATACCTACAATACATCTATCAGTTATTAGTCTGATAGAGTGATATTGTGTACTATCCTGTGGATCAATAATCTCTCCTTTTTCCAGTTACTCATCTTCTTTTTAGTGTTTTCTAAATTTATAGCAAGGACCATTTCTGTTTTGTGTAGTTCCTTGCACAGTGGTCCACAACAAGCACTCCCAGTTGCCATAGCAACATAATAGCCATCAAAGAATATTGCAGTCTAAAAAGCATGACTTAAAAAACATGGTGTAACAACTTAATGGAGGTTTCCTTGCTTGGAGAGCACTCTTTTGTCTTCTGCTTCTGTTAGCCATCAACCCACTTGCGTGATAATCAAAAATCATTTGTGGATTTTCAATGGGATTGCGTAGGTTGGATCTGATTGAGTAAATTAAGCAGGAATTCATAAAATGTAAGGAAAGCAAGACTTGCCTGCATGCATCATGGCAGTGAGTCTGAAATGAAATGTAGCTGTTCAGTGGCATGTAGCAGGATGTTCAAAGGGATACCAAATTCTCTAATTCCGGTGCTAAATAAAAGGGGAACAGAGAAACCTGTGTGCAACAAGGTATAGCCACTGTGAAGCAGGAAGGAAATGAGAAAAGTAGGGAATTCCTCTTTGTATCAACAGAAGTGTTTTCTTTTATCATGCACACCCCAATGAACTGTTTATTTCTCACTTGGCTGTGGCCCACTCAGGAAGTCATCTAAGCTGCTTCTATGTGAGCTTCATATCACTGCTTATCTTCACAGTTTCTATCCATGTTAGCTAATGTAACTGAGAACATTTTCAAATATTGTCAATTCAGAGCAGAGGCAGCCTAGTAATGTATTGCTATATGCTATGGTAGTACAAGGAAAGTACTCTATAGGGAAGACTAGAAAGTGAATATAAAAAGGCAGATGAGAACAGGGTGTGTGTTTACACTGCAAACCTGAAAACAAGGAAAATGTGGTTTCAGTAATGTAAGATGTGGCAACTTCATGAGATTGATCTACTTCTATATAATTTTAACATTTAATTCTGAGTACTGTAATTTTGTTTTCATTATGGTGCTCATAACAGTGTATGGATACATGATGGCCAGTGACAATACACTGCCCCAGCTGCTAGCTAGATGATGTGCAGCTTATAATTTAAAACTATTTGATGTATGTGAAAATTATTGCAATATTTTGATCATGTTCAAAAATGATTTTAATTTCTATATAATTGCAGATGTCCAAATAAAAACTTATGTCAAGATCCTTTCTATACAGTGTAAATGCAGTATTTTAAATAATCAAAATCCCAAATAGTTTCCTAACACAGTGTTTCTGTTCTTGAGATCCCTGCATGGTTCATATGCTATAGCAAGTTTGGAATAACATCCTATAGAAAAGCCCTCAGCAGTAAAAACCTGTGAGTATGCAAAGCTCCTGAAATTTAGTTCGAGCTTTTTGATGTTTGGAATGCAAAATTAGAAGAGGAATCAAAGATGAAATGAAGTGAAATTAAGTCCTGCTCCTATACTGTAAGAAGATAGGACTGTATAGTACCCATCTGCATAGATCCTCAGAAAGGGATAATCTGAAATGTTAGATATAAGCACACTTTAAATAAACCTTAATGCAAGATTCAATTACCCTGTTTTGTGTATTGCTGTGTACTGTGGTGGAAATCTATAGGCTATTTCATCTGTTGGCTTGGTAAAGAAGAATAATGTAAACAAGTGATTTAATATTTTTTACAAGCCTTGTTGATACTGTTATAATTTGCTTCACATTCCTTAACGTTTCTATGTGCTTGAAAAAAAAAAAGTAAAAATTCCTCTTTGATTTAACAATGACATATTAGAAACTGAAGCATGTGAAACATGCTGGTGTTTTGCAAAAATAATTCTCCTGAAGGTTATTCTGTGCTTATGCTGTCGTCAGTGCTATGAAATTATACTTTCTTCTTTGTCTATGCAAATTCTGTACTGAGGCTTTATTTTTCTTCCGTGCAGTTTGCACTCATTTTCATATATCTGTCATCAGAGCATTAAAAAATCATAAAAAAGCTTGGTGCTACAGTGTATTTTCAGCTTGCTTTTTTTTTTTCCTTGTTTAATTCAGAATCGATGTTTGGAAACATCAAAGTTTCCAAGAAGAAGGAGGTTCATTTTGGTATTTAGATCTTTTTTTATTTAGCATACCAGTAACTATTTGATGGCAGCCTTCTTGCTTCCAAGCCCCAGAGCTGTGCACATCCCTTTGGGTTTGCCAGGAAGGCTGAGGCTCATTGTCCCCTGCTGTAATGATCACCAAATGATGGAGTTTTTATTTACAAGTAATGTGGATGAACCCTGCTCCTGTCTCTCCTGCCATCCATATGGATGGCCAACATATTAATGTGTTTTCTCTGTGCACACTCAAAATTCCTGTTGGGCAAAGGAACAGAAAGGATATGTCCCCGTAACTCCTCTGCTTGTGTGTGCAGCCTTTCACTGTTAGCTTCACTGTTAGCAGTGGTGGAGCACAGAGAGGACCTCTCTGTCTGAGAAACATAAGCCAGTGTGCTCCTGGGTATGTTATTAGCAGTCATTTGTAACACCTGGATGAGATGTTTTCAGGATGCTGTTCTCTAGCCTCATAAGTCTTTCTAATTTGATGTTATTTGATGTGAAATGTGTGTAAGTAATGTTAATTATGCAATAGGTTTTGAAGAATATGTTTTGATTGTACAGTGGAAATGTCAGTCCCATTAACAATCATTACCTGTCAGAAAGTAGAAGAAGCTTTGAATGAATGTTAATTCTTTTCTTGTATCTGTGCAGATGCATACCAATGTTCCACACACATTCTGTTGATTTGTACCCCAAACACGAAAACAACCTTTTCTTTCCAACTTCTCTCTACTTGAACTGAGTCCAGGAAAGAGAATGGGGCTCTGATTCCAGTCCTTCCGTGAGTCAGATTGGAGTGAATGTTCTTGAAACAGAGGTTTCAATTTTTAGAAAGCGATTCATCTGCTGAAGTGCTTCCAAACCTTGCTCCCAATGGTCTCTGGGATTTATTAAGGCAGTGGCAAGGGTTCAGAAGAGGGAGTTTAGAGCCAGCAGTCTGTGAGGAAGAAACTCATTCTGATTTGCTTTGTTATATAGACTAAGAAAGATGATTTAATAACCACTTCTCATCATAAACTCTCTTGGTATTTTCTTGTCTCAAGTATCATCGCTGTCATCCTATCAGGCGAGTGGATTTTTGTGAAGCGCTATGAAGTTCGGCCTATGTTGCAGGAACAGCCTACTACTATTGATGGCATTTTAATTACTGCTAAGATTAATTAACTGTAACTGCAAGGCTGATGTAGGATTATAGTAGTGGATTTCAATCTGGTTCTGTTAAGGGTCTGCTAAACAGAGGGAGTTTGAGTACTGAAGTTCTTAAGAGCTGCTGAATCTGGGATCAGTGGCCGAATGGCATCACAGCACATGGTTGCTTTAAAAACCCTCACAACGCCTGTATTTTAAATTCTTACTTTATGATGCCGTTACTCAAAGTAGAGTCCTACTCATTTTTGATTTCCAGACTTCAGTCTTGCACCAAGAACCCATACATACTTAGGTGTTTCACATATTTTCACTTTTGCTGCTCCCTTTCATCCAAGCATTTACTCACCTAGTAACACTAGTGGCCTCTGATCTAGGTCAGTGAATCCTCCTTGAAAGGGGGTGACAAGGAATAGCTTGCAATATTCCACCTGAGGCTGTATTAACTTATTAAAAGGCTATTGTTACCATCTCTGAATGCGCTGTTCCCCATGCTTTCAGGCTGCCTTACGACTTCCTGTGCATTATTGTGCTGGGTGATTGCCATTCGGTAGTCGAGGGACAAACTGAAGCTCTTTTCCTCCTCAGTTAATAGCAGCCACCAAGGCTCCTCAAGATTTTATTGCTGTTCTTGGTGTTTATACCTCCCATGCCATGCTACTGAGATGTATCCCCTTTTTATTGAGCGTTTGTTCAACAGAACTAAAAGTTCTCATATTCTTTTCAGGAAGAAAATAAGCAGTCAACTGTAGTTTGTGTGGGGGAAATAAGCAAAAGATATTTGAGAAACCAAAATTTTATCCTGTCACACTTGTATAAAACACATTATTAAAGGCTGTGTACACTGTCCTTTTCACTGACAATCAGGACTGAGTCAGGAAAATCAGATTTTCAGTGCCAAGTTGTCTTCCTTTCTATCTATTGTTGCAGGAGAACATGCAAGCTTGAAAACAAGGCTGATTCTTCTGTACTTCAATTGTTTTGAACTACTGGCTTTTGTTTCGAACTGTTGCAAAACATAGTACTGGGAAAGTGAGTGTCTTTTAGTTCTAGTCAAAAAACCTGACCTGTTTTCCCAGTTTCAGCAGGAATGAGGAATTAGGCAGATTTTTTATGATGCAGTCTGGTTATAGTTAGTAAGGAATGATAGGGGAGGGAGCTGATATAGAAAATAATAAAGCAGCAGTGATGCTGATGCCAAACCGTGTTTTCATAAGAAAAAAATGAACAACAGATTTTTATTTTTTTCCTGAATTGGCAGCTATTTGTCCTCACTTGTGTGAAATACTGACAATAGAGAATATCTTTTTTCTGGGCAGATTAATGTACCTTGTTTGGTTTCTTTGCAGTTCTAATCTTTGATGTTCATATAATTAAGGTTTGGTCCATGTATTTAAAGCCATATTTAGTAAGTGAATAGGCTACAATAATTATCTTTGGAGACGAAGGTTTTTTTAGAGTACTTAATTGTCAGCCTTCAGGAAATCAGATGGAATAAGGTGTTAAAGAAGAACAACATGCTTTGTGAGCATTATGTCATTAGTGAACAGCAGGGGATAGTCAGACTACCTGTATGCGTTTCATTCTGCTGCTTGGGTCTAATTGAAATGACTTTTACTAGGGAAAAAAAGGCAAGCGAGTGGCAAGAGGAGTAGGAAAGTCATTGTTGGTTTAATGTGACTTGGATATTCTGGAGTGAAGATTCCATTCATAAATACTTTATTAAGGACAGTGGACCAAGAAGCCTCCAAATCCATTTTCAACTGTAGTATCATGCCTGATAAAGCAGTCTGTGGAAATATCTGGAATAAAACTGTGGATCCACTTTTTCCCTCATAAAGGAAAACCCTCTGGAGATACCTACTTTCCATTGATTAGAACAGCAAATTCAAGCGATGGGAGACTTGTAAGGTAAAAGGAAAAAAAAACGTAAGACATTTAGAGTTGGGTCTTGAATATTTTTGCCCATTCCTGGGGGTGATGTTCATATAGTCAAGGATGGTGCATTTTTAATGTTTAATTAGAATGTTTAGTAACACGTCCTAAAAATCAGCCTATGATTTGTTAATAAGTTGGTGTGCCCAGGCTCATCTAATAGCAGTGCAAGCGTAGCAGCATTGTGCTACTCTAATCCTCTCATTAGTAAATGACATGCAGATTATATGTGTACAGATGTGTGACTCTTTTAAAGAGTATCCAGCTTCTATGTTACCATTAAATCCTGCTGTAAGAGATTGCTGTAATTGCATATGATCTGTGTTCTATCTGCTGTTTCCATCATGTGGTTGGTTACTTTGTCACTATGCTGCAGGTACTTTGGTATCCTGTAGAATACACAAAACAACATTTAGTTTTAAAATGGGACATAGGGTTATTTCCTTATGTGAAGCACTGAAGCTACTATAAGTCCTTGAAGGATTGTCTGCTCTGGGAACTCCAGAAATGAAATGCAGAACATGTAGCAGTCTGTGATCTTAAATCAGCTATATGGGAAGAAATAATTAATGCAAATACATACTCTAAAATAGCACAGGGCAATAATCTTACATACTTAGATTTTTGAGAATGAAATAGCTCATGGGAATCCTTGAGATAATAAAGTATTTTGGAATGCAGTGAGTATAAGAGTTATAGAGGAATGATTACTACTCCTCAGGCAGAGCATACGAAAAATGAAATGATTCCTGCATGTTAGCCTTGAGGAGCTGTGAACTGTAGAGTAGATAAGGAGATGCTGTAAGCATTTCAGTGCTTACAATCTGGAGAACAAAGATTTGTTTAAGATCTAAAAGATTTGTTTACTAAATAATAAAGCACTGACTTGTGCAGGTGATGCTGTGTTTCTGCAAGAGTTGAGAATTACAATGGATTTGCATGAACTTAAAATCTGGGGGATGATTGAAGACCTGCTAAATGTCCTGTAAGCACTGCTTGTGTCGCTGGAACATTACTTCATGTAATAGCAGAAGAATAAGTAATTAGGACAGGAAACGTGGTGCCAGGTGAGAATCAAGTCTTTGGGGGAAACACTGGTCTTAAATGAATGAAAATTCCCATTAACTTTAATATTAGTTATTTAGTTTTGGTTTCAGTATTGATTGACCTAATAGAACACTACATTTTGGCAATGCTAATTACAATTACACAATTGTGAACAAGTATGTAACCAGATACATATGTGCATACAGGATACATAACTACACACAATGCAAACCTATAATGAACCAGACACAGGTACTCTTCTGGAAGGTATATAAGTCTTTTGCCCAAATTAAACATGTGAATTGTGCACTGCCATGTAAATCAGGTCCTGAGTTCTAGGGATGGACATACCCATCAACTGGAACATCTTTGTAGGTGAATCAATGTGTTGGTCTCATTCAAATAAATCTAGATTTACAGTAAGTGATTTTGTAACAGATTTTACAAATTCCATTGTAATTGAATGCAGTGCTTTGCACTGTATTTATTCAACAATGTGTGCATGTTCACAAGAAAGGTCAGAGAAAGGTTTATTGCTGAAGCTGTCTGTCACTGCTTTTTAGAAACATTTATCAAAAAGTTATGCCCAGCAAAACTTGCCTTTTGATGTTTTGTCTGATGGAAAAACTCTTGTGAACATATCTTGAAAGAGACCATAAAATAATGTCTTTACATTGGCCTTTTAATTAACTATTACTAAAACCCCACTGCTTTTACAGTTCAGTAACATTTTTTTTGGTGGATGGTGCACTGGGCTGGTTGCCACTATTAAAGCACGTTCTAACAAGAATCCTCCACCCAAAGGGAGCTGCAAGGAGCAAGAGAAATTCCTTTAGTTATCATTTAACTAGCTGTATTTGCACTGTTAAAGGTTTAAAAAAAAAAAAAAAGGTATAGAAAGGAGATTTGCAAATTTTAAGGTTGGTTTTGTTATTAAACACAAAATATTACTAATTCTGGGAGAATGTGCATTTTCTGAGAAATCAGAACCTGCTGGATACAGACACTGCTTTTTGATGCTACATCCTGAAAATAATCCTGTGTTGCCTCAACCAAAATGCCTGAGGAAAGGCAACACTTGTGCTGGAGCTACTACTGGACATCATACTGTCGGATTAACTTCCATTACATAAAGAGGACTTATGATTACTGCAGAGATGTGCAGGGCAGCTCCTTGTTGGTCTAGTGTTTCAGTGGTTGTACAGCAGTCCTTCACATACTGCTTTATAATGACAAGCAACCAAATAAAAACTGTCCAGTTTTTCCTCAGGAAAAAAAAAGTTAAGGAGTTTTCAAATGTGCTAAGAATTGAAAAAAGAGGGGTGAAACTCATGCCCCAAGACTGGTAGAAATGCGTAACTTGGCAATAAGTACTTTGTTAGAGCCCTACAAGGCAGCAGTTAATATCAGATTAATTGCAAATCAATTGTTTGAAATATGTTGTCTCTTCTGGGGTGTTTGAATGCTCCCAGATAATGAGCTTGGGAAGGTATTCATCTCCCCAAGAGAAACAAAAGTTTCTGTAAACTTGACTTTAAGAAGTATTGCTGCAGGCAGTGAAATCTATACAAGCAAATAAAGCCCAGGAGATGGGTTGCCTTCTGGCAGACTATTAGAAAGCATTTTCTTCCAAACATGCAATTCTTCAAAATAACAACTATTATTTTTAACTGGGAATATTTTCTGTTTGAACTAGTGTTTTCAAAAGCCTTGGAATCAGAGTAACTCCTATTTCAAGTCCTGCTTTATGTCAGTGCCATATGACTCACACCTATGGGAACATAATCAGCCATAGCTTGGGTTTGGTACTGACTGAACCTTGTGCGAAGTAGTGCTATCAACCTGGTCACACTCCCTTGGCTCTTAGGAGAAAATAAAATTGAAGATGCAAAGAAAGACCAAAAGGTGGTCTGAGAGCTCCCCTCATGGGGCAGAACTGCAGCAGGTGCAGGAGGGCCCTGACAGTGTTTCAGTTACAGAGATGTGCAGAAAAGGAGTCCTTTGAGGACTGGTCAGCTGTTCTACAATCACTTTGGACCCTGAAGAATTTTTAGGAGTAAATAAAAAATGTAACCCAAAGAATCATCTTGAGGAAAAATGATTTTCAGAGCTTGAATGTCTTTTCTTGTTGTTACTGTTTGGACAGTGGCTGGAGAACAGATTCCAAGAACTCCCAGTCCTGGGGCACCACAGAGCTTCTCTGCTGTCTGCTTGATACCTTCCATGGTCCTGCAAGGGGACAGCAAGGCAGTTCTCCAAACGCTGTAAGCTTTTTCTTACATGATAGCTTGAAAGAAAGATAACTGAATGCAACTTTTCTGTTATGAGAAACCAATAATAATGATACAATGCCTACCTCTTAAAAGAAGAGCTCCAATGATTTTACAAGAAAACTCTTGTTCTGTGGGTGTAACTACTGACTTCCCATACAGCTGAGAAAATCCAGACATTAGAAAAGGGCTACCTTAGCTGGGAGGAAGCAAGGGGGGGTGACTCCACACTTGCTGTCCTTATAGCTAGCAATCCACTGAGAACTTGCAGTGATCTACCCAAATCTGGCCTTTTCATGTTATGAGAAGGAACTTTATATCTAGTTTCTACTGTCGAAAACAAAGCAACAGCAAAAAAAAAACAAACAAAAAAACCAAAAAAAAACCCAAACAAACTAAAAAAACACCAAGCCCAAAATTAAGAAAAACTATCAAACCTGTTAATGATAGGTAATAATTTGAAATACTGTATTCTGAGCACCATCATCTGAGCGAAGAACTCATTCCTAACACCTAACCTGTTGATGCAGCCCAGGTTATAGTTGTCCTTCTGGGCTGCAAGAGCATACTGCTGGCTCAGTCCAGCTTTTCACCCACGGGGACCCTCAGTCCCTTTGACCAGGGCTGCTGTCAAGGCATGCATACCTGGGATTGCCCCAACCCAAGTGCAACACCTTGCAGCTGGCCTTGTTGAACTTCATTAGGTTCTCATGTGCCTCCCTTTTGAGTCTGTCCTGCTCCCTCTGGATGGCATCCCTTCCTTCTGTGGTGTCAGCTGCAAACTTGCTGAGGATGCACTTGATCTCATCACCTGTGTCATTGATAAAGATTTTAAAGAGTAATAATACCATGGTTTGACAGGATTTTCTCATTTATTCATTTCAGTGACAAGGTATGTCTGTGAGAATATTATGGTAGAGGAATTATTTACCATGAATTATAGCAAGTGACAGTTTTACTTGTTTTCTTTAGATGAATCACTGCAAGTGTTTTGCTTTATCTGCTAAGTACAATAATTTTAGAAGTCTTACACTGTGATCCGGATTTCTTGGTAGAGGGAATACAGCAACTTTGGGACTAGATTCTACACAGCTCCTTTTGTAAATTGATGAGTAATCTTAAAGTTCTATGTGGAAACTTCAGTGGTTCCGTAACTTTTTGATGTAAAATTCTGAGATGTTTGGGGGAAGCTTCTATTGTAGGGCTGCAACAATGATGGTGCTCACTACAGGGATTAAAGTTTTATACCTCACAGATTAGATATCCCTATAAAGCAATAGCACAAGAATGTACTGCAATTACCTATAACATCCCAGACGTGACGTGAGTGCTATGTATTTATTTGAGACACTTACCAAAGATACAACTGATTTTCTGCTGACAGTTGGTATTCTGAAGTATTAAGTTCCCTATTTAGATGTAGTTATCCCATTATGTCTTGTTATTTCAACCCGCGTTTATGCTTTTATGCCTTTTCCTTTTTTTAGGACACGTTCTATCAAAAATAAATAATTAAACCACAGATGAACTGTCAAAAGGGAACATTCATATTTTAACGCAACATTAACATTTTGGTAATTAACATGGCAGTTAATGCTTTTAGCAGATGTAACAACATTAGACTTGTAAATTTTAATTAAAGCTAATGGTTCACGATAGCTGTAGGGATCAGGCATCCTCTCTGGATACTGAAAACATGTCTAATGTGATTAGAAATACTAATTGAAGAAAAAAGGACTGCAATAGTGATGACTGTACTTCTTCATCCTACTGAATTATTACAAACCTGCAGCAACTTTTTAAATACATTTGTAAGAGGAAGATTGAAGAGTCAAATGCTCTCCTTGAAGAAATGAAAAGGGGGTCAAGAGAACATTAGATATTTTCTATCTGTTAGAAGAGGGAAAATTATTAATTGAAAGCCACTTCCCCTTCCTTATTCCCCCGAGACTGTATTCCCAAGAAATACCATAAAGTTATTTGGTTACGTTTCACATCCCTTTTGGATTTAATTAGGAACTAATATGTTAGTTTTAATTCCCTTGGAGGCTTTGAATTCCAACGGCAGGCACGGAAGCAGGACTGGCACTGGGAACTGTGACTCTGGTGGATGTTTCTCAGCTTCACTGTGAGTTAAAGAGATTGGTAGCGAGTCTTTTCACGGCTTGTTGAAACATGAAACATTTTAATAAGCACAGGGAAAGGATTAGTTTTACTAAGGGTAATTACAAGCTGCTAGCCACCTATAAAATGCACTTACATTTTATTGTAAAATGCCAGCAATATTTATTTCACTTGTTATGTGGATTTTTTTCTTCTAAATCTGGCTCAAAAGTCTGCTGAAGTCGGTGGGAAAAATCTCTAGTCCTTATTCTAAAAAAATTACCATAGAAAATCATGTTCTTTCCACTGGGAGTTCTGGCTAATAAAGATTAAACACTGGAACTTAAGTTTGCTTTTTTGACTGACAATAGTTATTTTTGCTATAAATGTGGTTATTCCCCACTAGTGCCTTTAGCTCTGCTTCTGTCAACACCCTTCCAACATCATCATAAATTATTATTCATTTACTTCGCAGCGCAGGCGTAGGCTCCATTCCACTAGGCAAAGTGCAAAGACATGGTGAGAGACAATTCCTGTTTGGTAGAATTACACTCTAACTAGTTGTGACAAAGGATGAGAGGAAGGATGCTAGGAGAACTAATGCTGTTTTCTCTCCATTTTATTTCTGGCTGAAATAGGAAACTTGATCAAGCGTGTATGGAAAGACTGAATAAAGCTATTTGAAGAAAGCTTATCAAGTAACACTGCAGTTCAGAACATTTGCAAAGATTTATATTAGTTTCTGGGGAAAGAGCCTGCAAGAGACGTGGAAATCTTTTTATCTTGCATTGGTGCTAAATATGAAAATTAAATGGTGCTTAAGTAATTACAAACCGTAGGCTGTCTTTCTCCAACGGTGTAAATTTTGTTGAATTCCAGTAAGAAAGAAGATCTCAATGTGTATTTTGAATAGCTGTCCAGCTGTATCACCAGGCATGATGCAGTGGTTAGCGGTAAGTCTCAATATTCCCCTTTATAACCCACTCTGCTTCTTAAATAGCAATACCCCTATCACATGCTGACTATATTATCTGATGAAATAAAAAAAAGCCCAGCTTTACAGGTGGGCATTTGGGATGACATTGTGACCTCCCTGGGAGAACAGCAAAGCTTCCATGAGGTCATTGGCTTCATGATTTACTTGTACGTTAACCATCCAGAAAATGCATTATCCTATCTATCATTTTCCACTGGGAAATACCATATGTTTTACAGAGTTTGTTCTAAATTTTACCTGTATTATCATTTTCATAAACATCTTCCATGAACTCCTCAGGGCTTTGACACTGAGGTGTACAATGGTGAGGATGGCTGATGTACCTTAGAATATAGTCAGGTGGGAGGAGAAACAAAAGTTAAGGTTGAGGTGTCAGTGCATTCTCTGGACACAATGTCTTAACGTTTAGGCACCAGTGAAGCTAATGTGATTCAGCTCTCGGATATTTATTTTATTTGGCATAAAATGTTGCAGATCTGGATTTTCATTAATAATTTACTATAACTTCATGGTAATGATGACTCAAGCAGAACACATTTTGTGAAATCTATGACTTACTGAAGGAAAGGACAAACTTAGGTGATTTTTTTTCGTCTTTTCTGGTTAAAAGAACATTCCTGGATCCAACAGCCAAGGCCCAAATCTTCCGCTGCGTAAATCAGTGTGACTTCACCAAAGTCAGAGCAGCTATATTGACTTACAATAAGAATCTGGGCCTTGGTGACACCAAGTGTATTGTTTATAGTTTTTATTGGCAAGTGCACGTTTATAGACTTTAGGACAGTTTCTAATCCTGTGTCATATCGTAAACACTACTGCCTCATACAAACAGACATAACAATTATTTGAAAGTTGTAAGGCTTAACAACTTCTGTAAGAGTTCCTTTTATATGAATAACACAAGTTCCTGGTTTTCAGTGAAACAGCTTCATGCATGCAGGGCCACTGCTGGACATGAGTTAGGTAATTTGTGCTGCTGCAAGAAGTACTAGCAGCCAGGCTCTGGCATTCAGAGCAGGGTAATCAATTAATTTCCAAGGTAAAAACTTAAACATACGTAAAGGGAATGTTGTCATTGATGAGAAGTTCATTGCTACAGAATTCCTGACGCCAACAACCTTGTGAGATTCAAAACACAAGGAAATAAAACAACCAATAAACAACAGTAGCTTGATGCATTAGAATAAATGATAATTATTTCAAAACAGGAACAGATATTCCAAATAAGAGTTATTCAGCTCTCTGTCAGGCCTTGCTATGCTCGCCAGGACCTGTGACTTTTTTTTTTTTTTTCAACTGGATGGATGTATTTTAGATGCTGTTTTGGGTAGTTCTCAATCTGAAAGTAGAATAAGGTTCAGTTTATTGCTACTTTTAGTGCATGTCCTCTCTGTATGGCAGAAGTTTTCTGCCTGTGACAATTATGGAGAAATCAGAGACAGCACACTGCATTAATAATGCTTTCGGATACTAAATGAAAGAAGGACTAAAATCTTTCAAATTACTGCATTTAAAATTTAAAACAATAATTTGGTGTGTGTGTGCAAAGCAGGAGAATTTGGTATTTTGTTTGCTCACAACACTGTATTTCCTTACTCATAATGAAATTTCACCACAGCTGTAGGTTCCTTAAGCTCAGTATTTCTCACACTTGTTTATACAGCCCTGCACAGCAATACTGCTAAGTGTTCAGAGCTCTCTGATGGCCCTTAAATCTGAGTTGTCAGCCTCCACATTTTAGATTTATAATTGCATGTTCCACTCCCTATTTTTTAAAAACTGTAATGGGTATATGAAAAGGAGTAATTCCATTTACATGAGAATGGAGTTCATCTCTTCAAAATGATGAGCAGAATCATCTTTGGAAAAAAAAGTTAAAGGCAATTCAATCCTCCTCAGCATTTATTGTCCGAACACTAAAAGAATTTGGAGCAAAAAGCATTAAGTTATTGTGTCCACACTCCTCTGAAGTACCTGCATTTCTACATTACCTCCTGTACAATTTTTTTATCGCTGGTCATCTTGTATTTTCTCACCTTTTCCACATTCCTCACCTTTCCAAAAGCTCTGGCACGTTCACGTGGTGTGACAGGCTCCCCAGCAGGAAAGTCTTATGAGACCTACTGAAGCCACCAAGCTTTTTTTCTGGCCTTATCTTGGTTAAAAGTTTGTCTTTAAATCACAGTCAAACTTGGCCTCACATCTACCACAGCAGGTTTCCTGCTTCTGATGTTTTTGGAAGAGGTTTCACAATTACTTTTTATACCATTACCAACATTTTCCTTGAAATGCTTTTGGCCTGCCTTTTACAGTTTTATGTTTTATGCCAGAGCTTATGCTACTTTCTGTTTCCCTCATCTGAACACAATATTTTAAGAGTGCTTTTTTGCTACTATCCATTACTCTCCTGCAGAGCTCCACTGGTCTTCAGGCATTCCTTCCAGAAGCGTCAACAGGTGATAGAGACACTTGCTCAGCAATCCTAACGCAGGTCACTTTCCCCTCTGGCTCTTTTAATTTGCTTCTGACAAACTTCCTTGGCATCTTGTAGCCATCTTTTCAAAGTTCACTGTTCCTATGGTAAATTTATTTGTCCCTTTCACTCCTACAAAGGTGCTGAATTTGAATGTATTGTGATCAAAATTCTGGAATGGTTCTTTGATATAAAAGCTCTGAAGAAGGCCTGGTGCCCTACTTCATTCAAACCAGGAGGTCTCTGAGCTTCTCTAATGAATTGAGTTTAAAATTGGCATAATATCCTATCGCAATATTTATCAAGCCCAGAGAGAACCGATATCTCTTCACTCTGGCCATCACACCTTTCTAATTTCCCTGCCACAAAAAAGGTAGATACATGAGCTTTTTTACCGTTAGTAACAAAGAACCAGGGCAGAAGGAAACTTTAAGCCTGAAAATTCAGGCTTCAAGGTTTTATAGTGAACAGTTGCTCCTTTTGATTAATTTCCTCCGGTTTATTGATTGAAGAACCTGAAGAATTGTTAACCATTGAGCTGTTATGTTACCTCTTACATCTGTGACCCCAACGACATCTCTTCCCAGCTTCTCTGCCCTAGTGAGCTCTTTTGCCTGAAATTGTGAAAGTTTTGAAATCTGTATTTTTCTTGAGTCTTAAGTTTATGCTGTTAATGAACATCTCAGGAAGCCAGATGCATGGAGTCCTAGATAATAGGAGTAGCAGGAAGCACATTAGGAATCACCTGGGGAGTAGGTCTAAATGTCTGAGTCCTTGCTTAACTTAAATGTCATTGCCTAAAAGTCTCCAACTGCTTTTGAGTCTGGTAACCAAATCCTGGCAAAGACCACCGGTTTCCAGTTCAATGATAATAACACACAACACTGCCGTTGCAAATAATACCTTTTATGATCATGTGGTATTTTAGATACCCTGAATGGTAGCTATATTTATAGGTTTTATATATATTAATAGACTTCAGCGACCAGAAAAAGACTCATAGAGCTTTCTTAAGTTGATTAACTAATTGACAATACTGAGACTGGTGAAGCGCAGCATCAGTGACATCTGCCATTAGAGCTTAGGACGCATCTGTAAACGAGAATCTGCAGTTACCAACTGTTCAACGTTGTTACATATTTCTTTACTGAATTTAACAGTAAATTATGAATGTCTGTGCATTGTTTAATTGTTAAGGAAGATCAAAATTAACTCCCAAATTAGAATTAGCGAGGAGCAGCTATAACTCTCCCGTATATATTGTAGAACTCACATCTAGTACGATACCTAGGGAAAATATGGGTATTTATGACCCTTCTGTAATTCACAGGATCCTTCTCTGCCATCTCTACAATTCCCCCTTACCTACTGATCTTTTTCTCAGTACGCAAAACCAGCACACTCAACTTGCAATTTTAACTTAAGGGTATTTAAAAAATAGGTGGAACAAGATGGCACTAACTGGGACCAAACTTGTCAACTAGCTCCAGTATGGGGAACTGTATGCTAAACTCCTTCCTTCTGCCTCTGGCCTGCTTGATTCCAGGTGTGGAGCATTTGCCACACCTCCAGCAGCTGGTAAGGCTTACCCTAAGAGCTGTGTTCTTCCTCTCAGATCCCTAACTCCAGCATGTCTTCATCTGTTTTCTCTAAGCCTTTGCTAGCTGGTTAGTCAGTGTCCCCTGCAGCCTCCAAGAGAATCACTTACCAGAGATAAGCCTGCTCCTTAACAACCCCTTAGGCTAGTCAATCTTCCAGAGCCTTTTCTGCCTTTCTGATTCTGTATGATGTGAAGGCTCCATTACCAGGAATGTTAGATGGGTTTATTAAAGTGAAAATGTGCACTGAAAAGCAAAGGAAAACATCCCTTTACAAGTAAACCTTCGTACAGCACAGGCCTGAAGACCGACTTTGATAGCACATGGCAGGCTTATCACCCTGCAAGTTTTAAATTTGTATTTTATTTAAAATTAGTATAGTATTTTATTAAAGCCTTTTTTTTTTTTCTTTTTGTAAGACTCTTTTTGATGGCCATGATGATGGTTGGTTAACTGAAGCAGCGTATTCAGCTTTAGGTCTTTGGGTTCTCAAAGCACCAAAAAGAAAATGGAAGCAGCCATTTTTTAACCAAATGAGGCTGGAATACAGGAAAGAGAAGAAGCTGCAGCAGTTGGTAGCATGAGGCTAAAACACTGGTTGGGTTCAGACAGCTGAACAGTGTAGAAATGCAGTAACTGCAGCTACAGTGACATAACTAATGGAGAAAATCGAGGAATAAAAATCTGTGGGTATAAAAAAAACATCTTGCTCAAACAAAACAAAAAACCCACGTGGCCAAAAACAGCAGATGACATACTGCTATGATAAAGAGGAAATGTGCAGAATTGTTAATAAATGTATTAACATCAGAGAAATGAGACAGCAAAGAAAAATGTATTTTTTAACTGTGAGAGTTTCTATCACCACACACCCCACAGACGTCTCAGGGCTGAGGTCCTCCTCATAAGCAGGCTGTTCTTTTGCAGAGAGGTGAATGGACGTTTTCTAGACACGCTGCTCTGTATCTTATTTATTCTGCGAGAGACTTTGATAAAGTACAGCTTAAACTGTTACAGGAAACAAACATAGTTGTCCTTTACATACGGTTTCTTCACCTTAGGAAGAAGCTATTTGATCACAGTGCCGCGTAACCTTCCTTGAGAAATCGTGCGGGATAATCTGTCCTCTTTCCGTTGCGTGCCAAAGCAGCCTGGGCCGAAGCTTCAGGCGGGTGCTGCTGGCTGATCGCAGAACCAGCGCCCTGATTAGAGGGCCTGCGCGCGTACCGCTGCCGTTCTGCTGCGCGGCTTCGCCGGGCGAGCGCCGTGCCTTCAGCGCCACTGCCCACCCAGGTCCGAGCGCTCCGTGCCTCGGAACCTTCCCGAGCCCAGCCGCACCGCGCGAGTGCCTGCGGCGCAGAGCCGGCCGGCCGGGCGAGGCGCCTGACGGAAGCTGCCGCCCGAGGAACGCAGCCCGCCCCGCCGAGGCGCCGTCGGGCGCCCCACGGCCACGGGCGGCAGGGGGGCGGCGGGGCGAGGCGGAGCCCGGCGGCCGCCCCGCCTCCATCCTCGGGGATGCCGGGATGTTTACGGGCCCGGCAGGAGCGGCGGGGGGCGGAGAGGAGGTCGGGGCCGCAGCGGGTGTCCGAGCCGGCGGCCGGCAGCCCCGCTAGGCGCCTGCGGCGAGCCGCGGCCCGGCTCCGGCTGCCGAAAAGCCGGCGGGCGGAAGAGGTGAGGCCCGGCCCGGGCCCCGCGCCGGGAGCGGGCGAAGGCAGCGGCGGGATCCCGGTGAGCGGGGCGCGGCGGGGCCGGGGCGGGAGGCGCGGGGCTGCGCCCGCCCGCCTGGAGGCGCCCCCCCCCGCCGAGTCGCGGGGGCGGACCGCAGGGTCCCGCCTCCCGCCGCCTCGCGTTGGTCGGCGGGGCTCGTTCTCGCGGCGCCATTGGGCGGCGCGGCTGCCGCTCCCCCCGCCTCACGGGGAGGGAGCGGTGCGGGCCGGGGAGAGAAACTTTCTGCGCCTAGCGGGGGCGGGATGGCGGCGGGCGGTAACCGGCCCGGGGCCGCCTCCGCTCAGCCGGCGTCCCGCGGCGGCTCTTGTGGAAGCGGCTCCCCGGGATCGCGGTGGGCCGTGGTCCCGCAGCGGCCGGCGGGTCCCTCGGGAGCCGGGGAGCGGCGGGGCGGGGGGCGGCGCGGCCCCGGGCGGCGCGGTCTGGCCGCTCGCTGGGCGCCCGCCTCGGGCCGGGCTCCTCGGCTAGCGCCGCTCGTGGTGCTGCGCCGTGCGTCCCTACGCCGTGTGTCCCTGCGGGTGCCCGGCCCCTCTCACCTACTCTCACCTGACTGCCGGCCGTGCCCGGGGCGGGTGCGGTGCTGCTCTTGGCCTGCCGGCTCCGCCTTGGCTTGGCCGCGCTGTGCTGAGCCTGCCGGGTGCGGGCAGCGTGGCTGTGTGAGACCAGGAGAAACTGAGGCCTACTGAGGAGTGCTGGGAGCGGGGCATCCTCTGTCAGTATAAATAATAATAATAATAATAATAATAAACCATCTTTTCCCCGTGGCTCCATCTTGACCTTGCGTAGTGCCCAGTTTCTGTTCTGCATGCACCTGCTCTGAGTTTTGACTTGTGTCTGTGCAAACTGTCCCTTCAGGATAGATGCTCTTCTTTGGAACTTGAGCTTTTGCTTTGAGTTTCATGAGAGGCATCAGTTGCCTTGCATGACATAACTGTTACAGCACTGTTTTCTCAGATTGGAATGGTAGTGTTATTTTTCAGGTCATGCATGCATAGTAAGTTCATTGATGTTCTGGATGTCTTTGCTGTATGAAGTTATGTGACCAGCCTGAAGTTACGGTGGACGATGTATTGCTCCGTAAGGCAGGCACTTCAGTCAGTTAGATGTCACGTGGATATTTGCAACTCCACTAAATTGTAAGAGTGAAATTTTAAAACACGTTCCATTCGTTGCTGCTTCGGAAACAGCTCAGAGTTGTAGAGGTGTCTGCATTTAAAGTTTTTGACTCATGCTGCTGCGAGAGGGATGAAATGCAGTAGAATGCTCTGATTAGTTCATGGTCTCTGGAAAACAGGAGAAAAGAAGAGTAAATTGTTTTTTGTTGTGGAAGAGGGAAGCTTGCAAGTATCTTCAAGCAGCTTTAAAGCGAGAACTTAAAGCCTGCAGTGATATATATTTGATACTGGAAGGAAATAACACAAAGGCACACTTGCATGTTCTTTAATTTCAAAGTATTCAGGATGTTTTATTTAGAAGTATCTGATGTTTGGGTAGATGAATTTTCAAAGCATGCTCAGAGACTTTCAGTGAAAGGATAGAGATACGGCTTTTATGGTAGATACCTTGTATTCAACATGAAAAAAATGGTTGTTGAAGTGCAAAATAAAAAAAGGAATTTTAGTCCACTGAAAATCTGTTTTTGATTGACTTACTGTTGTGCCTTCCAGAGTCTACAAGAAATAGACAAATGGAGTCTCACCACTGTAGTAGAAATTCCTTCC
Source organism: Phasianus colchicus (assembly GCF_987193195.1). Lineage (NCBI taxonomy): Eukaryota > Metazoa > Chordata > Aves > Galliformes > Phasianidae > Phasianus > Phasianus colchicus. Next base: position 11,470,594 of record NC_143444.1, read on the forward strand.
AGAGAAAGAGGAATAAATACCATTTTAGAGTTGTTTAGCTGAAGTCATGTGAGTGTATGAGAAACTCATGTGAAAGATTTATCCTAAGACAGTCAAAAAAGAGTACATGAAGTCAGTCGGTGGCTTTGCTGTAACATGTGGTATCCTCTGAATTTTAGGAGCTGTGAGGTACACCTGTATTTTCCTTTTGTTGTGCCAAAGTTGAGCTGAATGCAGTCAGCCTTCTATATTTGTTCATGGAGACGCTTTGGGGAGGCAGTTTGCCCATGCATGTGAAAAATCCATTTTTAATAGACTTAGTATAGGATCTTGCATTCACATTAGTTCTGCGTTTAGTTGTGTCACTGTAGTGGAAATGCTAAGTCATGGCTTGAGCCAGTGGTTGAGCACCTGGTAGGAAGGCAGGGCCAACCTAGGGGAGCTCAGTGTACCTGGGTGACTGGAGGGGTTGGAGCCAGTATCCACCCCTTCCCAGACGTCATTTAAGAGCTGGCAGTGGAGGCAAGGGCACCTCTTGCTACAGTTCAGTGCCTACCTAAGGCCTTCCAAAGATAAGTAGTTCTTTTTCTTTATTTCTGCTGCATTTGGGCACATCGCCATCGATCCCTTGTTGTCTTTGGAAGACTGATAGTCTTCCAAACATCTGTGCTGAATGGATAAATTCACCTGATCTTGATAAGTACTTTGGGAAAAGTTGACCTGTAATAACTTCTAATGTTCCTTATTTGGGGCTTATCCAGAGGTCCCTTCTGATTCCCAGGAAGTGGTGCTTAGAACTGGCAAGGAGGGAAGATACTCTTGCAAAGGTTAATGCTGTGAATAGTCATAGGAGTTTACTGGTGATTAAGTTCAAGAAAAATTGTTCAGTTCAGCCATGTTGTATACAGCATGCACCAGAGATGAAAATAATGCCGGAATTCCAAAGTGGTGATAAGAGCAGCCTTTAGAGCACTCGTTTCCTGTATTTATCATGATTTGAACCCTGCCTGCTGTGTAGGAAGAACTTCAGCCTTGCAGTGCAGTACAGCATCACTCTCCATTGCCTTCTTAAGAAACTACTGGAAGGATTGTCTTTGTCAGGCTGTCTAAAAAGCAGAAGAGAAGCAATGCTGCTAGAATAAGTGCCTTTTCTGTTATGGACAATCCCATGCATGTCTGAAATGTAAGTACAATTCAGCTTCTGTTTCTGAAGTTAGAAAGCAGTGTATTTCAAGTGCTGTTATTGCCTATCTGGCAGGCAGAACACACATGCTTATGTATGGGAGTTAGAAAAAAATAAAGAATTTGTAGGAAAGTAGTATGCATGTTTAAGTCTTACTGTGCATAGTTTAGCTCTCTGATACCAGTGACCTCTCACTGTTCATTATAGGTACCAGTTCAAATAGACTATTTACTTCGTGTGGCATTTGGGAACTTACATTCAGTGCTCTTTGCTTTAATCTGCTTGGGATGATTTATAACACAGTTATTACTGTTATATTTAGTAGCTGGACCAGATTAATTGCTTTACATTGCCTTGAGAGTTCAGCATGTGGATGAGATGTTTGTCTTTGGGAGAAGCGGAGCTAGCTGCTGCACTGTTGATGGTCTGGTCCTTTTCAGTTCATTTAATCCTCTGTCACAAAGCTGTTGATTCCTTGAAAACTGGAAGGCAAAAATATCACAGGTAAACTTCATGTTCAATCTGTAATAAGGAAGTAGAAGCTTGCAGTGTGAAAAGGCACAGCGTTCTGGCCTGTAGAGGCCCTTCTTCTGTACCCTTTTCTCCCTCATCTGAAAACAGATCCAAAAAAGGAGTTGTCTTCACAGCAGTGAATTTCCTATACTTGCCGTGAGTGGAATTCAGAGCAGTGTGTTAGGTGTGTGGGCTGCTTGTGAGGTTCGTGGACATAACTGGGGCTTGGGAGCAGGAACTGTGAGCAGCCTGCGTACGCCACAGCACACAGTTAGTCATTGAGGATACTCCAAAAGCAGCACTGGATCTTGCAGATTTTTGCTGGTGGAGGTTAAACATAAGGTACAGAAACAGCTGTGAAGCTGTGCATTGTCCTGCGGAGGTGAAGTGTCTGGCAGCTGGCTTCTAGGCCTGGGGATCTCACAGCTCTCACTGCAGCCGTGGACTAGGAGGTGGTGTGAGAGGATCCTGAAAAGCTTCTTGAGTCTGGCTGGTATACCTGCTCTGATTCTGTGTGCTGCTTCATTTCATCATCTTGGGGGTAGCTTAGGTTGTAAATTATATACTGAAGTTATGTTTTAATGAATGAGGGTGTCTCGTCACTCTGCCCATGTGTTGGCCTGGCAAGGGCTAGGTTTTAAGGGTTTCTGATCGCATCTTAATTTCCTTTCTCTGAATATCTTGTTTTTTGTTTTTGTAATTGGGCTTGCTACCATATGTTTTGTTTCCTTCTCCTGCATACCTGCATGGTATTTTGCAGACAAAACTCTTGGCTTTGTAGTGAATAACTTGTTTTCACTCTCTGTTGGCTGTGTTCCTGTTATTGGATTTTTTTTTTTTATCATTTGGTACTTTTTATCATCCTTACCTAAGGCTGAACTAAAACGAAATGCGAGATAATGCAGTAACTCGCTGTTGCCAGAAGGGAGATGTTCATTTCCCTCTGATCTCTCCCTTGTCTCCCTCCTCTGCCCTAGCTCAGCAGACCGAAGGCTCTCACAGCCTCCTCTGTGCCTCGCTCAGCGTGTGTTGCTTGTGGAGCTGGGCCTGGCAGCATTTGGGGCTGAACCAGCTCAGCAAATGTTCTGGGTATTGGTCGGGATGGCTAAGCAGGATCAAGTGGAAGGGAAAGGAAGACCTTAAGTGCTTGTGAGCTGTTAGATTGGCTTTGTGCTTGAGGTGTAATTTGACCAGAGATTTAACTGATGTAAGTTAGGGCTGCTCTGTCCCCAGCTGCATCTTCCCTTCTTTTCTGCTATCACAATTCCATCCCTGTGTCTGCAAGGGGAAAGATTTGAAGAACTGATCTGGAGGAAAAAATGGAGCGGCCTGAGAGGGTTGGTTTGTGGCTGGTCCAGTAAAGGAACACTGGTTCCTCCCAGGGCAGGGAGCAGGGCCTGGAGCATATGGCTGGGGGGAAGGAGGGAGGTGGTGGTGCCCCAGGGACGGCTGCTGTCCTTGTGTGCACCGAGGGCCTGTTCTGCTGGTAGTGGTGTGGCCAGGTGCCACATGTGAATTGAGATGGCGTCACAGGGAAAGCATTTGAAGGCAGTGAAGTATTTCCTTTGTAACTGGCTAGTCCGTATGAGGAAATGGCAGTTGGATTTCTTAGTGGGTGAACAGAAACCAAGTGAAAATGGAGGCTCATCTTCAGTTGTCATGAGATAGCCAACAGTTGAAAAAAGGGCAAGTCAGTGCATGTGCAGCCCTTTGGGAGCAACTGGAAAAATAAGGAATCTACCTGCCTGACACAACTGGCAAGGAGAGGGAGGAAAAAAGAAAGTCCTTGTTACATTGCCCCAATGGGGGAAGAGGAAGAGAGATGGGCCTGTGAGGTGTGGCGTTTCTTTTGGTTATTGGCAGGGAGCTCCTGGGAGCTGGGCAATAACAGCAGCTGGAACCTGTGCTTTCAGGGTCAGAATCAAGAGTGCCTGATGAATCTGGGTGGATGGATGGATGATAGAACTATATGTGATCTCTTACTATATTTGTTGACTTTTTTTATTTTTAAGTAATTAAAAAGTAATTTAATATGTGTATGCTGGCTTCTGCTAAAATTGCTCTTGCTAAAACCAGCACTTAACCCAGCTTAACTGTGCATGTTTGACTGCTTCTGTAGAGCTTGGAGTGGACAGCTCATGAGTAAGGAACAAAACATTTAAGCCCGAATTCATTTTATTGATTGCTGTAAGTAAAAATAAAGAGTAGTTCCTTCCACATAGGTGGATAATTAATAACTACTTTTATTTCAACAAATGCTGATAATTTGTTTTGTCCTCCACTTTCAAGATTGTCCTCACAGAGCTGCCAACCTACAGGGAGAGTTCAGTTGATAGCATTCAAAATACAGCTCTTTCAGAAGCACTTTGTAAGGTAATCCTACTTGTGTATTTACATCTATATTCAATCATATTTACCACTTAAGATGTCGCAAATAGTTTTTCTTCCGATACTGATGCTTCTGCAGAGAATTTACCAATGATTATGGTTTTGTCACACTGTAGACATTTTTTATATTGTGAAACAAATGTTTCATTTTAACTACCATCAGCTAGTAATAATAATCATTCTGTATGTCTATATGCATAATTTATAAATAATTATGGGTAGGTGTGTATGTATGTGTATTTATGTTATGCATATGCATAATGCGTGTCTGTATGTGTTCATGTATATAATGTACGTTAGTTGGGGTAAATTACAGGTTCCCCTGTGCTCATGATTAACCTGCTCTTCCAGTGTGGAGTTGACTTTATTCCTTGCTGATCAAGGCCTTAATCTTCTTGGCAGCGTTTGAATGAGTATCAACTTAAATGCATTTTGCTTTATTAATACTTATATCCAACCTTGCTGTTGAGGGAGTGCAAAAAAAGAAATTGGGGTGGTCAAATATTTATTCGTCAAGTGAATGAGTAGTTCAAATAATCAATAAGCCATTAAATAAATAATAAGCCTAAAATAAGCATGTTGCAGACTGTATGTTTGTCATAATCTGTTAATAGCAGCAAACCAGTGAAAAGTATAGTGTGTTTGAGCTGGGCAGAGCAAAGAACCTGAAAAAGAGAAGTGGATGATGGTAGAATTATTGCTAATTATTTAGTATTTTACAGGTTGTAAATGCTTCTAATCTTTTAGATGCTTCCTAGGGAAGTAGGAACATACAGAAAAGATCCTAGAGAGAATTAGTTAGCAATGGATGCGTGCAGTGTCACTGTTTGTATGTTAGACTGACAGCCTTGGAAAATTTGCTGTTTACTGAAGCTGCTTGGGCATGAATTTGTCCAGAAGCCTAATGGGTTTATTGCAAATATGAGTGTATGAATGAGTATACACAATGTTTGTGTATTTTGGTCTTCACAAGAAAAAGTGCATGGTCCCCAGTGCAGTTGAATGGTCCTTCTGTACTGTGAGCACCTGCCCACCTTTCAGCCCCCAGCTCCAGCTGTGGGAGTGCAGCCCCCTCACTGCTGTTCAGTGCTATCACACCTGGTTCTTCTGGTGCCTGAGCTAATGCTGAAACTTCTTGCTCCAGCAGCAGCAGTCTTGAGCTTTCAGTTTGGCATGGCGTTGTTAAGTTCTGTGTGAGCCTGGCATCAGCTGCCTTGTGCAAGTCTTGCAAGCCTTGGCTGCTGTCCAGTAGTGTTTGAGCAGGAAACAGGAGATACTTTTTTGATTGTACTTTGTTCGGAAGCCTCAAGCGTAACCAGTTGCAGTGGAGCAGCATTGATTGGCTTTTATTCCTTTTTTTTTTTAAACATTTCAAGTGTTTCAGCATATTTAATCATTTCTAATACTATTTTAAAGCTGACTCTGCAACTCTGTGAGTAGATAGTGTAGTAGCATGTGCATATATAACTGAATTTCATTTTCTTGACCTATGTTAAGAATAATTTAATGAAAAGACACTAGAAAATTCATGAAGATCTCCTGCATTTCATGTTAAATAGACCCATATTAATTATGATTCTTTGAATCCCAGTGGTATGGAGGTGGGTGAATGACTTCTTGAAATGTATGTTAACACATTGGGTTTCATCTTCCACTTCACTATTTGGAAGAGAGGGGGGGAAAAAACAAACAAATCCTTACCCAGTCTGAAGTAAGAGAGCAGACCTTTAGATAAACTGTCAGGGTGTTCTCTTTCTTATGTCTTTTGGAGGTGCTTGGATAGGACAAGGACATGTGGGCTTGGGACACATCAGCATTCTAAGAGCAGCCTGTGAGATTGCTGCCTGTGTGCTGCTGTACTCTGTCCTCTGATGCTGTCAGCGGTAGGTGGGTGCTGAGGAAGGCATGCCGGTGTGGCTGGCCCAGCAAGGTGTGGCTGTTTGGAAATCTTAAGCCATTGTTCCCAGAATAGTGTTCTTTAGTTTCAACCAGGCTGACTAGTTTAGGCCATTAAGGTTTGCCATTTAAAGTGCTTACTAGATGCAGAGGGCTCCAACTTCTGGACCTAAAAGTAGAATGTATATATGGTGTTAAATGGACCTCAGCCCTCCAGAAGCAATCATCCTTTAGAAGAACAAGCAAACAAAACTGAACAATGAATAAAACTAAAGAAACTTATTAAAAGAAAAACCCTAAAAATACCTGCCTTGATTGACAGCGCAATCAAGAATTAAGCAAAGGATGTGGCATCCTTTTTGAAAAGGAACTGAAGTAACTGTACCTGACCAGCACGTTGTGAGCAGTGTAAATTTGTGTTGCTGTGTTAGCAGTTACGAGGAGTACTTAAATCGATGTTCTGCAGAAAGCAGGCTAACATTTTCCACACTCAGTAATCCTTTGATTGAAGTATATTTATATTTTTCAAGTGTAGATGTTGTTTATTCTTTGACATCAATTACTGAATGTCTCCAGGTAAGGTCCAAAACTAAAAAACCATGGTCTGTAGCATGTAGTACTGGAAGCCACGTATTGCTGTGGCTGATGGTGATGTTTTCTACAGGAATGTGCTGTATTTTTGTGTTGTAGTACTGCCATCTGTTAAGACAAGGACAGTAGTGTCTGAATTCTGGCAAATATATTTCAATTTTTTATGGACTTTGAGCTATGAAAATAGCATTTGAAAAGGCACATTTCATGCAATTAGATGGTGTGTAACACTTGGTCTCCTGAGATAACTTCTCCCTGTTTGTAAAGATTTAGTTGTGGTGAAGAAAAAAGCTGCAAGGATTTCAAGTTTTTCCCGTATGCTTTTTTCTTCTTTACTTAAAAAAATTCTCTAGCGTGATATAGCAGAGAACTGTGGTTGGTGCAGAGGGGCAGGCTGTCTGCTTTGGTTTCCGTAAGTTGTTGGTAGTCTCACCTGTTTGTTAGAGGCCAGTGCACACCAACTGGAAGAGTAGCTGTGCTATGCGGCATAAGGCACGTACTGCTGAAGCAGAAGGTGAGGCTGTACGTGTGCCTTCCTGCTACTCCAGCTATTACTTGCCTGCAGTTTTGTTTAATTTCTCAGGTACTCTGGAGTATTTATTAAAATCGAAATTCTCAGTCTCCCTCTTGGTCTTGCCTATGTTGTCTTCCCGTATCTACATCAGTTCAATCTGAAGCAGCTTTCCTGATCGTGGGTATTTGTCTATTGCACTGCACACCATTCCCCTCTTCATTGCACTGCAGTGCTGTCACCCCCGCCCCCCCCCACCCTGCTCTTCTGAGAGTAATGAAGACTCTTTAATTGAAACACATCTTCATAAGTCATGTGGTGAAGACAGGGAGGCATTTACTCCTACATGATTAGCGTAAGCACATTTGGAAATATTAGTCAGATTTGGCATTTTGGGTGCTGGTGGTGTTGCTGCTTTGCCTTTCACTTCATCTGTTGGTGGTTTTCTGTGAGCCACTGTGTATGGAGGTGGATTTGCAGAGGGCGGTCCTGATAGGATTTGCTTCAAGAAGAGAACATTATTACATTTAAATGCTTGCATTTGCATTTTATTTTTGAGTGCTAACTACTTGGCAGCATTTTCAGCATCACTTTACTAGTAAATTATAACATGAAAAACATCTTTGGAAAAATAGAAATTATCATCTGTAATTTAAATACAAATAAGTATTACTCTGTTATATTTTGACCTTTGGAGTTGATTGTAGAGGTGAAAGGCATGCCTCTCTGTGAAAACAGTCTTCAAGCAGCAAAATCCAATTCTTGCCTGCGTTGAGAAACAGTACGAGAGATGGGTTTTGCACCCTGACCGTTTTGTTTGATCAAAATGCCAAATTACTCTAAAATACAAATCTGTCATGCAGTCTTTGAAGACAAAAAAAAAAAAAATAGTAGAAGGAACAAAAGCACTTTAGTATATGGACATAAATCATTGATCTCTACCTTTCCTCTACAAAAGCAACAAGAAACCCCAGAAGTTAATATATCTTCCTTGCTTACTGTGGTAGAATGTTTGTTACCTCTTCAGTTCTTTATTTCATTGTAAAAGCAAGCAATGTGGTGCAGTCTTGTGCAAAGTAAGTTTTTCAGCATGGTTGTGTCACCATGGCAGGGAGGCTGCCTGGGGATGTGGTGGAGCCTGGAGGAGGCTGTCAGTGCTGGCATCCTGCAGCTGGCTGGGAAGTTGCAAGTTGCGGAGTTGTGCAGCATCTGTCTGCCAGCTGTTTTCTTATTTGTCTCCTATTATTTTTAGAAATGTTTAGAAATTTCTACTTCGTTTACTTTGCCTCTTGCATCAGTTTGATCACATGTTTTCTGCTGACCTGCCTGAAATTGCTTTTTAGGATTTCTTTTATCTTTGTATTAATTACAGCTAATAGGGAAACCAAAGCCCCAAACTGTATCCTTTATGAAGAAATACTATGAATAGGAAGAGGAAGCTGCTGTGAGCCCTGATTGCTGTGGTGCTGGGAGTGGGTGGTGGTACTGAGATGGGTGGGATGTCTGCTTTGATGGGAGTGAGGAAAAATAGTGATTGGCTGTGTGTGTCCTTCCTGCTGCTCAGCTCATTGCTGCAGTGTGGCGAGAAACTTTGCAAAGCTGCTCAGTGATGACTTGATCCATTAGCTGTGTGAACATGGTGATGCTGTAAGAGTGGTGTTACTGTGAACACAGGTGGTTTGTTAGGATTTCTGAAATGTTTTGCAGTGAGCTCTAAAAAACTTTGTCTAAGGTTCCCTGTTTTCTCTTGGGAGCTATTTCAACCCTTATAATAGTGTCAAAAGGAATTACTGGGAAGATTTGTTTTGTGTCTGTTTTAAAGGAGATAGTAGCTTGAATGCTTTCATGTTGAACTTCAATTTAATGCTGGGTGAAAATCCTAAGTGATACGTGTAGAGTAAGGTTTGTGGGACATGAATAGCTCTGCGTGCAGGAGGGCACGCTTGCAGTGTTTGAAGTATACAGATCTATCTGAACAAAATTATCTTAGGAATTTTCCTGGTGGTAAAGATTTAAGAGTTACCAGAAGTGAACTTCCAGGATTGGAAACAGGAAGTAAATCAGTCGGACACCGAAAAGCTGGAATAGTTTTGCAGTCAGTCAGATGTAACTCTTGTTAATCTGGAGGCCTTGCCAGGTTTGATCAAGTGGCAGACAGCAGTGCTTTGTGTTCGTGTGTGCTGAAACACTTGTTGAAGGGTTTTCTCTTGCTTCAGACTTGATTCCCTTGATTCCTTTGCTTGGGTTCAAGGCTGCTCGTGAGGTTTCTGTTGTATTCTTCTGAGCAGAGACAGCATGATGCTCCTTGTAGGCACCGGTAAAGCTGGATGCTGCACCAGTCAAGTTGGATGCTGCACCTGCTTCCCTGCCCCTGCTTGCCTACCATATAAAATCTGTGGATAAATTAATACAGCTTAAACAGCATGTGTGCAGTTGTAACTCTTCTGCTGGTCTGCTCTCTCCTGCTCTTCCTAGAAGGCAGAGCTGCTGGCCTCAGGTGTTTTTAGTTTGACAAGGGCCTGGTGCCTCTAAGAGTGGTGAGTTGCTGCAGCTTCCATCAGACAGGGCCTTTTGTATGGCTCTGGTCTTCCAAGTGTTTGAAGCCTGTCCAGTATGTTCACATATGTTTTATAGAACAGCTGAAGACAGGTAAACTTCCTTCTCCAAACTGCAGAACTGGAGTAGTTAGATGTTGGTAAACTTAAGAATGCTAATAAGAATATTAGTTCTTCAATTTCACTGCTGGCTTTCTTGTTTA